>NC_057867.1:38925208-38985208 GCF_019393635.1 Dromiciops gliroides | reverse complement strand
TTTTAAAATAACACATAAGCGGATTAAGAATAATCATATTATCAGATTACATAATACTATGGGGTATAAGTTATATCTGGCTAATGAGACAGGCCCATAAGGATGTTGGATTTACCAGAAAATTTCATCAATATAGTGTTCAGAGATGGTCAGTTGTACCTGTAAGTTTTAAAGATTCAATACTCCCAATAGTAGGATTGAATTTGTCTTACTTTGGCCCATTTGCCCCATATTTCTTTCTGCTTTAGTTGATTTGAATAGAAGGTACTTCGTACAGTTTTCTAAATTTCTGTATGTTTTGGGTAGATTTGATTCTGTGATGAATCTTGGAGTTTCTTATATTTCAGTTTAAATTTATGGCACAAGTATTTAGATGACAAAGATATGAACTTTGCTTTGTGTTATGGAATGCCTTCTATGGTAGCTGCTATAGCTGCTTCTCCTCCTAATACTGGGTGTAATGTGACCTGCTTTCTTTGTGTTACTAGCAAAATGAGATTATGTATTTCATTCTCGAAAAGTTATTCTCCTTGTCATCCTCATGATGTCTCAAGACTACAATGCTTAAGTTTAAGAATTTGATAATGCAATGTTCCCACAGTAATAGCTGAGTTTCAAATATAGAAAACTTCCTCTATTTTTTTACTAGAAGAGTCAGTCAGAAAAGTAAATACTATTGAGAGAGTTTATCAATGTAGACTATTCCTCTGTCTCCCAGAAGATGAATTTATCATTTGAGACTTACTTGTCCTTATGAGGCAGTACCCTATTCTGCTTCTGCCTTAGAGAGTATGATGTTAGTTTTGGTTGTTATGGTTTAGTAAAAGGGTTTCCCTCCAGGAATCACTGCCTTATAAGGAAGGATAATAGATTTGTATTGGTATAAATTTATAATTGGTATTGTTATAAATTGAACTTTTGAAAATGAACTTTAAAATTTTTTTTAAATTTTTTGAAATAAGAATTGGTATACTTCAAGAATTCAATTTGTTATGAAAACTGTATAAAATTTCAGAAATTTAGGCTTAAATTTAGGGGAATATTCTGTAAAAATTGTTTGGTTCTTAATTTTTTTGTAAGACATAACCCCAGCAGGGAACCAGGAAGAAATCCTGAGTGGCAGGAGGTTCAGGTGCACAGGCTCATCGGAGCTAAGAACCACACCACAGAAAGGTTTGCTGGTTGGTTGATTAGTAAGTAGGATTGAGGTTATCTCCGGACCAGAGAACAGGCCAGTTGAGAGCAAAACCTGCCCTCCCTCAAACCAAAACACCTGGGACCCTCTGAAGCTGGGAACAGGAGTGGAGCAAAGAAGCAGCACCCAACCCCCAGTGGAGAGTTTAAAATGAATTAAAAGATAAGCAAGCAAAGACAGTTCAGAACTATAGAAAGCTTTTTCAGCAACAAGGAAGATCAAGGTGCAGCCTCAGATGAGGAAATCAACCACAGGGCCCCTATATCCAAAGCTTCCAAGAAAAATATGAACTGGTCTCAGGCCATGGAAGCTCTCAAAAAGGACTTGGAAGAGAAAGGAGGAGAGACAGAAGGAAGATGTAGAGAGAGGGAGGAAAGAATGGAAAGAGAAATGAGAGCGATGCAGCAGAGTCATGAGAAAAAAGTCAACAGCTTGAAAAGCCAAATGGAAAAGGAGATTTAAAAAACTGTCTGATGAAAATAATTGCCTAAGAATTAGGACTGAACAAATGGAAGCTAGTGACTTTATGAGAAAACAAGATACAATAAAGAAAATGGAACTGAATGAAAAAATAGAGGGCGATGTGAAATATCTCCTTGGAAAAACAGCTGACCTGGAAAATAAATCCAGGAGAGATCATCTGAAAATCATTGGACTACCTGAAAACCATGACCAAAACATGAGCTTAGACAGCATCCTCCAAGAGTTTGTGAGGAAAAATTTCCCTGATATTCTAGAAGCAGAAGCTAAAATAGAAATCGAAAGGATCCACCAATCACCTCCTGAAAGAGAGAAAGGAGGCGGCGGTGGAAGAGGTGGGTGGGGAAGAAAGAAGAAGGAAAAGGAGAAGAAGAGAGAAAGAAGAAGAAGAGGAGAAAGGAGGTGGCAGTGGATGAGGTAAGTGGGAGGAGGAGAAAGAGAAGGAAAAGGAGGTGAAGGCAGAAGACATGGTGAAGGAGGAGGTGATGATATTGATGATACTGTGTATAATGTTCTTCTGGTTCTGCTCATCTAACTCATCATCAATTCATGCAAGTCCTTCCAGGTTTCTCTGAACTCCTCCTGCTCATCATTTCTTACAGCACTATAGGATTCCATTACAGTCATATACCAGAAATTGTTCAGCCATTCCCCAATTGATGGGCATCCCTTCAATTTCGAATTCCTTGCCACCACAAAAAGAGAAGCTATAAATATTTTTATACTTGTGGGTCTTTTTCCCTTTTTTATGATCTCTTTGGGAAAAAGACCCAAAAGTGGTATTGCTGGGTCAAGGGGTATGCACAGCTTTATAGCCCTTTGGGCATAAGTCCAAATTGCTCTCCAGAATGGATGGAACAGTTCACAGCTCCACCAACAATGCATTAGTGTTCCAATTTTCCCACAGCTTCTCCAACATTTATTATTTTCTTTTTTTTGTCATATTAGCCGATCTGATAGGTGTCAGGTGGTATCTCAGAATACACCTAAAAAAATTTTAATAGCAAATACAACTGTTTCTCAACTCTTTTCCAATGAAAGAGTAATCTCTAACTGACCCCTTCCAGGAAAGAGCATCACCAACTGGACTCAGGCCTACCAGGCTACCACTGCACTTGCCCACTACTTCTAATATTTAAGGGAAAAGAGGGCGAAGATCTCCTCTTCTGTAACTGTTTCAAGCTGAATGTGGGCGTAGAGCTGGTAGTGGAAGGAGAATGGTACCCCTCCCTCCCCACGCCACAGCCAGAGACTGGTAGTCCTCCCTCCCCTCCCCACAGCCAGAGACTGGTACACCTCCCTCCCCACCCCACAGCCAGAGACTGGTAAGCACAAATCCAATAGTGTCCTCTCAAGACTGGTTTTGTTCCTTGAAAAATTCTATCTTCATCATTTTTTGGCAAGAACCCCCAGATATAACACAAGGAACTGATGTCAATAACTACCAAGATTATAACAATAAACATGGCTAAGCCTCTTTGTAATTTCAGTGATGTGTTCCCAGTGTCCATTCAAATAGCAATTTCATCTTGTAACTCACATGTCCCGTGTAGTTATCTGGTTTCTGGGAGTCGTTTTTGTGGGGCAGTCTAGAAGATGTCTTGTCCCGGGGCACCTTGTAGTAACTCCTCAGATGTCCCTATTAAAACCTCTTACAAAACAAATTTTAATAGCAAATACAACTGTTTCTCAACTCTTTTCCAATGAAAGAGTAATCTCTAACTGGTACCCTGTAGTGACTCCTCAGATGTCCCTATTAAAACCTCTTACAAAACAAATTTTAATAGCAAATACAACTGTTTCTCAACTCTTTTCCAATGAAAGAGTAATCTCTAACTGGTACCTTGTAGGGACTCCTCAGATGTCCCTATTAAAACCTCTTACAAAACAATTTTTTTTTAAGTGAGGCAATTGGGGTTAAGTGACTTGCCTAGGGTCACACAGCTAGTAAGTATTAAGTGTGTGAGGTCATATTTGAACTCAGGTAGTCCTGAATCCAGGGCCTTTGCTCTATCCACTGGGCCATCTAGTTGCCCCTAAAACCAAATTTTTTTTTTTTTTTTTTTTTTTTTTAGTGAGGCAATTGGGGTCAAGTGACCCGCCCACAGTCACACAGCTAGTTGGTGTTAAGTGTCTGAGGCCGGATTTGAACTCAGGTATATCCGACTCCAGTACTCTATCCACTGTGCCACCTAGCTGCCCCCCCAAAACCAATTTTAATAGCAAATAGAACTGTTTCTCAACTCTTTTCCAATAAAAGAGTAATCTCTAACTGACCCTTCCAGGACAGAGCATGACCAACTGGACTCAGGCCTACCAGGCTACCACTGCACTTCCCCACTACTTGCAATATTGAAGGGAAAAGAGGGCGAAGATCTCTTCTTCTGTAACTGCTTCAAGCTGAATGTGGGCGTAGAGCTGGTAGTGGAAGGAGACTGGTACCCTTCCCTCCCCCCGCCACAGCCAGAGACTGGTAGCCCTCCCCCTCCAACCCACAGCCAGAGACTGGTAGTCCTCCCTCCCCTCCCCACAGCCAGAGACTGGTACACCTCCCTCCCCACAGCCAGAGACTGGTACACCTCCCTCCCCACAGCCAGAGACTGGTACACCTCCCTCCCCACCCCACAGCCAGAGACTGGTAGCCCTCCCGACCCAACCCACAGCCAGAGACTGGTAAGCACAAATCCAATAGTGTCCTCTCAAGACTGGTTTTGTTCCTTGAAAAATTCTATCTTCATCATTTTTTGGCAACAACCCCCAGATATAACACAAGGAACTGATTTCAATAACTACCAAGATTATAACAATAAACATGGCTAAGCCTCTTTGTAATTTCAGTGATGTGTTCCCAGTGCCATTCAATTAGCAATTTCATCTTGGAACTCACATGTCCCGTGTAGTTATCTGGTTTCTGGGAGTCGTTTTTGTGGGGCAGTCTAGAAGATGTCTTGTCCCGGGGGCACCTTGTAGTGACTCCTCAGATGTCCCTATTAAAACCTCTTACAAAACAAATTTTAATAGCAAATACAACTGTTCCTCAACTCTTTTCCAATGAAAGAGTAATCGCTAACTGGTACCCTGTAGTGACTCCTCAGATGTCCCTATTAAAACCTCTTACAAAACAAATTTTAATAGCAAATACAACTGTTTCTCAACTCTTTTCCAATGAAAGAGTAATCTCTAACTGGTACCTTGTAGGGACTCCTCAGATGTCCCTATTAAAACCTCTTACAAAACAATTTTTTTTTTTAAGTGAGGCAATTGGGGTTAAGTGACTTGCCTAGGGTCACACAGCTAGTAAGTATTAAGTGTGTGAGGTCATATTTGAACTCAAGTAGTCCTGAATCCAGGGCCTTTGCTCTATCCACTGGGCCATCTAGTTGCCCCTAAAACCAAATTTTTTTTTTTTTTTTTTTTTTTTTTTTTAGTGAGGCAATTGGGGTCAAGTGACCCGCCCACAGTCACACAGCTAGTTGGTGTTAAGTGTCTGAGGCCGGATTTGAACTCAGGTACATCCGACTCCAGGACCAGTACTCTATCCACTGTGCCACCTAGCTGCCCCCCCCAAAACCAATTTTAATAGCAAATAGAACTGTTTCTCAACTCTTTTCCAATGAAAGAGTAATCTCTAACTGACCCCTTCCAGGACAGAGCATGACCAACTGGACTCAGGCCTACCAGGCTACCACTGCACTTCCCCACTACTTGCAATATTGAAGGGAAAAGAGGGCGAAGATCTCTTCTTCTGTAACTGCTTCAAGCTGAATGTGGGCGTAGAGCTGGTAGTGGAAGGAGACTGGTACCCCTCCCTCCCCCCGCCACAGCCAGAGACTGGTAGCCCTCCCCCTCCAACCCACAGCCAGAGACTGGTAGTCCTCCCTCCCCTCCCCACAGCCAGAGACTGGTACACCTCCCTCCCCACAGCCAGAGACTGGTACACCTCCCTCCCCACAGCCAGAGACTGGTACACCTCCCTCCCCACAGCCAGAGACTGGTACACCTCCCACCCCACAGCCAGAGACTGGTACCCCTCCCGACCCAACCCAACCCACAGCCAGAGACTGGTAAGCACAAATCCAATAGTGTCCTCTCAAGACTGGTTTTGTTCCTTGAAAAATTCTATCTTCATCATTTTTTGGCAAGAACCCCCAGATATAACACAAGGAACTGATGTCAATAACTACCAAGATTATAACAATAAACATGGCTAAGCCTCTTTGTAATTTCAGTGATGTGTTCCCAGTGCCATTCAATTAGCAATTTCATCTTGGAACTCACATGTCCCGGGTAGTTATCTGGTTTCTGGGAGTCGTTTTTGTGGGGCAGTCTAGAAGATGTCTTGTCCCGGGGGCACCTTGTAGTGACTCCTCAGATGTCCCTATTAAAACCTCTTACAAAACAAATTTTAATAGCAAATACAACTGTTTCTCAACTCTTTTCCAATGAAAGAGTAATCGCTAACTGGTACCCTGTAGTGACTCCTCAGATGTCCCTATTAAAACCTCTTACAAAACAAATTTTAATAGCAAATACAACTGTTTCTCAACTCTTTTCCAATGAAAGAGTAATCTCTAACTGGTACCTTGTAGGGACTCCTCAGATGTCCCTATTAAAACCTCTTACAAAACAATTTTTTTTTTAAGTGAGGCAATTGGGGTTAAGTGACTTGCCTAGGGTCACACAGCTAGTAAGTATTAAGTGTGTGAGGTCATATTTGAACTCAGGTAGTCCTGAATCCAGGGCCTTTGCTCTATCCACTGGGCCATCTAGTTGCCCCTAAAACCAAATTTTTTTTTTTTTTTTTTTTTTTTTTTAGTGAGGCAATTGGGGTCAAGTGACCCGCCCACGGTCACACAGCTAGTTGGTGTTAAGTGTCTGAGGCCGGATTTGAACTCAGGTACATCCGACTCCAGGGCCAGTACTCTATCCACTGTGCCACCTACCTGCCCCCCCAAAACCAATTTTAATAGCAAATAGAACTGTTTCTCAACTCTTTTCCAATGAAAGAGTAATCTCTAACTGACCCCTTCCAGGACAGAGCATGACCAACTGGACTCAGGCCTACCAGGCTACCACTGCACTTCCCCACTACTTGCAATATTGAAGGGAAAAGAGGGCGAAGATCTCTTCTTCTGTAACTGCTTCAAGCTGAATGTGGGCGTAGAGCTGGTAGTGGAAGGAGACTGGTACCCCTCCCTCCCCCCGCCACAGCCAGAGACTGGTAGCCCTCCCCCTCCAACCCACAGCCAGAGACTGGTAGTCCTCCCTCCCCTCCCCACAGCCAGAGACTGGTACACCTCCCTCCCCACAGCCAGAGACTGGTACACCTCCCTCCCCACAGCCAGAGACTGGTACACCTCCCACCCCACAGCCAGAGACTGGTACACCTCCCACCCCACAGCCAGAGACTGGTACCCCTCCCGACCCAACCCAACCCACAGCCAGAGACTGGTAAGCACAAATCCAATAGTGTCCTCTCAAGACTGGTTTTGTTCCCTGAAAAATTCTATCTTCATCATTTTTTGGCAACAACCCCCAGATATAACACAAGGAACTGATGTCAATAACTACCAAGATTATAACAATAAACATGGCTAAGCCTCTTTGTAATTTCAGTGATGTGTTCCCAGTGCCATTCAATTAGCAATTTCATCTTGGAACTCACATGTCCCGTGTAGTTATCTGGTTTCTGGGAGTCGTTTTTGTGGGGCAGTCTAGAAGATGTCTTGTCCCGGGGGCACCTTGTAGTGACTCCTCAGATGTCCCTATTAAAACCTCTTACAAAACAAATTTTAATAGCAAATACAACTGTTTCTCA
Organism: Dromiciops gliroides; assembly: GCF_019393635.1. NCBI lineage: Eukaryota > Metazoa > Chordata > Mammalia > Microbiotheria > Microbiotheriidae > Dromiciops > Dromiciops gliroides. The sequence goes on along the minus strand of NC_057867.1, from coordinate 38,977,715 downwards.
ACTCTTTTCCAATGAAAGAGTAATCGCTAACTGGTACCCTGTAGTGACTCCTCAGATGTCCCTATTAAAACCTCTTACAAAACAAATTTTAATAGCAAATACAACTGTTTCTCAACTCTTTTCCAATGAAAGAGTAATCTCTAACTGGTACCTTGTAGGGACTCCTCAGATGTCCCTATTAAAACCTCTTACAAAACAATTTTTTTTTTTAAGTGAGGCAATTGGGGTTAAGTGACATGCCTAGGGTCACACAGCTAGTAAGTGTTAAGTGTGAGGTCATATTTGAACTCAGGTAGTCCTGAATCCAGGGCCTTTGCTCTATCCACTGGGCCATCTAGTTGCCCCTAAAACCAAATTTTTTTTTTTTTTTTTTTTTTTTTTTTTTTAGTGAGGCAATTGGGGTCAAGTGACCCGCCCACGGTCACACAGGGAGTTGGTGTTAAGTGTCTGAGGCCGGATTTGAACTCAGGTACATCCGACTCCAGGACCAGTACTCTATCCACTGTGCCACCTAGCTGCCCCCCCCAAACCAATTTTAATAGCAAATAGAACTGTTTCTCAACTCTTTTCCAATGAAAGAGTAATCTCTAACTGACCCCTTCCAGGACAGAGCATGACCAACTGGACTCAGGCCTACCAGGCTACCACTGCACGTCCCCACTACTTGCAATATTGAAGGGAAAAGAGGGCGAAGATCTCTTCTTCTGTAACTGCTTCAAGCTGAATGTGGGCGTAGAGCTGGTAGTGGAAGGAGACTGGTACCCCTCCCTCCCCCCGCCACAGCCAGAGACTGGTAGCCCTCCCCCTCCAACCCACCGCCCGAGACTGGTAGTCCTCCCTCCCCTCCCCACAGCCAGAGACTGGTACACCTCCCTCCCCACAGCCAGAGACTGGTACACCTCCCTCCCCACAGCCAGAGACTGGTACACCTCCCTCCCCACAGCCAGAGACTGGTACACCTCCCTCCCCACAGCCAGAGACTGGTACACCTCCCTCCCCACAGCCAGAGACTGGTACACCTCCCTCCCCACCCCACAGCCAGAGACTGGTACCCCTCACGACCCAACCCACAGCCAGAGACTGGTAAGCACAAATCCAATAGTGTCCTCTCAAGACTGGTTTTGTTCCCTGAAAAATTCTATCTTCATCATTTTTTGGCAGCAACCCCCAGATATAACACAAGGAATTGATGTCAATTACTACCAAGATTATAACAATAAACATGGCTAAACCTCTTTGTAATTTCAGTGATGTGTTCCCAGTGCCATTCAATTAGCAATTTCATCTTGGAACTCACATGTCCCGTGTAGTTATCTGGTTTCTGGGAGTCGTTTTTGTGGGGCAGTCTAGAAGATGTCTTGTCCCGGGGGCACCTTGTAGTGACTCCTCAGATGTCCCTATTAAAACCTCTTACAAAACAAATTTTAATAGCAAATACAACTGTTCCTCAACTCTTTTCCAATGAAAGAGTAATCGCTAACTGGTACCCTGTAGTGACTCCTCAGATGTCCCTATTAAAACCTCTTACAAAACAATTTTTTTTTTAAGTGAGGCAATTGGGGTTAAGTGACTTGCCTAGGGTCACACAGCTAGTAAGTATTAAGTGTGTGAGGTCATATTTGAACTCAGGTAGTCCTGAATCCAGGGCCTTTGCTCTATCCACTGGGCCATCTAGTTGCCCCTAAAACCAAATTTTTTTTTTTTTTTTTTTTTTTTTTTTAGTGAGGCAATTGGGGTCAAGTGACCCGCCCACGGTCACACAGCTAGTTGGTGTTAAGTGTCTGAGGCCGGATTTGAACTCAGGTACATCCGACTCCAGGGCCAGTACTCTATCCACTGTGCCACCTAGCTGCCCCCCCAAAACCAATTTTAATAGCAAATAGAACTGTTTCTCAACTCTTTTCCAATGAAAGAGTAATCTCTAACTGACCCCTTCCAGGACAGAGCATGACCAACTGGACTCAGGCCTACCAGGCTACCACTGCACTTCCCCACTACTTGCAATATTGAAGGGAAAAGAGGGCGAAGATCTCTTCTTCTGTAACTGCTTCAAGCTGAATGTGGGCGTAGAGCTGGTAGTGGAAGGAGACTGGTACCCCTCCCTCCCCCCGCCACAGCCAGAGACTGGTAGCCCTCCCCCTCCAACCCACAGCCAGAGACTGGTAGTCCTCCCTCCCCTCCCCACAGCCAGAGACTGGTACACCTCCCTCCCCACAGCCAGAGACTGGTACACCTCCCTCCCCACAGCCAGAGACTGGTACACCTCCCTCCCCACAGCCAGAGACTGGTACACCTCCCACCCCACAGCCAGAGACTGGTACCCCTCCCGACCCAACCCAACCCACAGCCAGAGACTGGTAAGCACAAATCCAATAGTGTCCTCTCAAGACTGGTTTTGTTCCCTGAAAAATTCTATCTTCATCATTTTTTGGCAACAACCCCCAGATATAACACAAGGAACTGATGTCAATAACTACCAAGATTATAACAATAAACATGGCTAAGCCTCTTTGTAATTTCAGTGATGTGTTCCCAGTGCCATTCAATTAGCAATTTCATCTTGGAACTCACATGTCCCGTGTAGTTATCTGGTTTCTGGGAGTCGTTTTTGTGGGGCAGTCTAGAAGATGTCTTGTCCCGGGGGCACCTTGTAGTGACTCCTCAGATGTCCCTATTAAAACCTCTTACAAAACAAATTTTAATAGCAAATACAACTGTTTCTCAACTCTTTTCCAATGAAAGAGTAATCGCTAACTGGTACCCTGTAGTGACTCCTCAGATGTCCCTATTAAAACCTCTTACAAAACAAATTTTAATAGCAAATACAACTGTTTCTCAACTCTTTTCCAATGAAAGAGTAATCTCTAACTGGTACCTTGTAGGGACTCCTCAGATGTCCCTATTAAAACCTCTTACAAAACAATTTTTTTTTTTTAAGTGAGGCAATTGGGGTTAAGTGACATGCCTAGGGTCACACAGCTAGTAAGTGTTAAGTGTGAGGTCATATTTGAACTCAGGTAGTCCTGAATCCAGGGCCTTTGCTCTATCCACTGGGCCATCTAGTTGCCCCTAAAACCAAATTTTTTTTTTTTTTTTTTTTTTTTTTTTTTTTTGTGAGGCAATTGGGGTCAAGTGACCCGCCCACGGTCACACAGGGAGTTGGTGTTAAGTGTCTGAGGCCGGATTTGAACTCAGGTACATCCGACTCCAGGACCAGTACTCTATCCACTGTGCCACCTAGCTGCCCCCCCCAAACCAATTTTAATAGCAAATAGAACTGTTTCTCAACTCTTTTCCAATGAAAGAGTAATCTCTAACTGACCCCTTCCAGGACAGAGCATGACCAACTGGACTCAGGCCTACCAGGCTACCACTGCACGTCCCCACTACTTGCAATATTGAAGGGAAAAGAGGGCGAAGATCTCTTCTTCTGTAACTGCTTCAAGCTGAATGTGGGCGTAGAGCTGGTAGTGGAAGGAGACTGGTACCCCTCCCTCCCCCCGCCACAGCCAGAGACTGGTAGCCCTCCCCCTCCAACCCACAGCCAGAGACTGGTAGTCCTCCCTCCCCTCCCCACAGCCAGAGACTGGTACACCTCCCTCCCCACAGCCAGAGACTGGTACACCTCCCTCCCCACAGCCAGAGACTGGTACACCTCCCTCCCCACAGCCAGAGACTGGTACACCTCCCTCCCCACAGCCAGAGACTGGTACACCTCCCTCCCCACCCCACAGCCAGAGACTGGTACCCCTCACGACCCAACCCACAGCCAGAGACTGGTAAGCACAAATCCAATAGTGTCCTCTCAAGACTGGTTTTGTTCCCTGAAAAATTCTATCTTCATCATTTTTTGGCAGCAACCCCCAGATATAACACAAGGAATTGATGTCAATTACTACCAAGATTATAACAATAAACATGGCTAAGCCTCTTTGTAATTTCAGTGATGTGTTCCCAGTGCCATTCAATTAGCAATTTCATCTTGGAACTCACATGTCCCGTGTAGTTATCTGGTTTCTGGGAGTCGTTTTTGTGGGGCAGTCTAGAAGATGTCTTGTCCCGGGGGCACCTTGTAGTGACTCCTCAGATGTCCCTATTAAAACCTCTTACAAAACAAATTTTAATAGCAAATACAACTGTTCCTCAACTCTTTTCCAATGAAAGAGTAATCGCTAACTGGTACCCTGTAGTGACTCCTCAGATGTCCCTATTAAAACCTCTTACAAAACAATTTTTTTTTTTAAGTGAGGCAATTGGGGTTAAGTGACTTGCCTAGGGTCACACAGCTAGTAAGTATTAAGTGTGTGAGGTCATATTTGAACTCAGGTAGTCCTGAATCCAGGGCCTTTGCTCTATCCACTGGGCCATCTAGTTGCCCCTAAAACCAAATTTTTTTTTTTTTTTTTTTTTTTTTTTTTAGTGAGGCAATTGGGGTCAAGTGACCCGCCCACGGTCACACAGCTAGTTGGTGTTAAGTGTCTGAGGCCGGATTTGAACTCAGGTACATCCGACTCCAGGGCCAGTACTCTATCCACTGTGCCACCTAGCTGCCCCCCCCAAACCAATTTTAATAGCAAATAGAACTGTTTCTCAACTCTTTTCCAATGAAAGAGTAATCTCTAACTGACCCCTTCCAGGACAGAGCATGACCAACTGGACTCAGGCCTACCAGGCTACCACTGCACGTCCCCACTACTTGCAATATTGAAGGGAAAAGAGGGCGAAGATCTCTTCTTCTGTAACTGCTTCAAGCTGAATGTGGGCGTAGAGCTGGTAGTGGAAGGAGACTGGTACCCCTCCCTCCCCCCGCCACAGCCAGAGACTGGTAGCCCTCCCCCTCCAACCCACAGCCAGAGACTGGTAGTCCTCCCTCCCCTCCCCACAGCCAGAGACTGGTACACCTCCCTCCCCACAGCCAGAGACTGGTACACCTCCCTCCCCACAGCCAGAGACTGGTACACCTCCCTCCCCACAGCCAGAGACTGGTACACCTCCCTCCCCACAGCCAGAGACTGGTACACCTCCCTCCCCACCCCACAGCCAGAGACTGGTACCCCTCACGACCCAACCCACAGCCAGAGACTGGTAAGCACAAATCCAATAGTGTCCTCTCAAGACTGGTTTTGTTCCCTGAAAAATTCTATCTTCATCATTTTTTGGCAGCAACCCCCAGATATAACACAAGGAATTGATGTCAATTACTACCAAGATTATAACAATAAACATGGCTAAGCCTCTTTGTAATTTCAGTGATGTGTTCCCAGTGCCATTCAATTAGCAATTTCATCTTGGAACTCACATGTCCCGTGTAGTTATCTGGTTTCTGGGAGTCGTTTTTGTGGGGCAGTCTAGAAGATGTCTTGTCCCGGGGGCACCTTGTAGTGACTCCTCAGATGTCCCTATTAAAACCTCTTACAAAACAAATTTTAATAGCAAATACAACTGTTCCTCAACTCTTTTCCAATGAAAGAGTAATCGCTAACTGGTACCCTGTAGTGACTCCTCAGATGTCCCTATTAAAACCTCTTACAAAACAATTTTTTTTTTAAGTGAGGCAATTGGGGTTAAGTGACTTGCCTAGGGTCACACAGCTAGTAAGTATTAAGTGTGTGAGGTCATATTTGAACTCAGGTAGTCCTGAATCCAGGGCCTTTGCTCTATCCACTGGGCCATCTAGTTGCCCCTAAAACCAAATTTTTTTTTTTTTTTTTTTTTTTTTTTTTTAGTGAGGCAATTGGGGTCAAGTGACCCGCCCACGGTCACACAGCTAGTTGGTGTTAAGTGTCTGAGGCCGGATTTGAACTCAGGTACATCCGACTCCAGGGCCAGTACTCTATCCACTGTGCCACCTACCTGCCCCCCCAAAACCAATTTTAATAGCAAATAGAACTGTTTCTCAACTCTTTTCCAATGAAAGAGTAATCTCTAACTGACCCCTTCCAGGACAGAGCATGACCAACTGGACTCAGGCCTACCAGGCTACCACTGCACTTCCCCACTACTTGCAATATTGAAGGGAAAAGAGGGCGAAGATCTCTTCTTCTGTAACTGCTTCAAGCTGAATGTGGGCGTAGAGCTGGTAGTGGAAGGAGACTGGTACCCCTCCCTCCCCCCCCCCCAGCCCGAGACTGGTAGCCCTCCCCCTCCAACCCACAGCCAGAGACTGGTAGTCCTCCCTCCCCTCCCCACAGCCAGAGACTGGTACACCTCCCTCCCCACAGCCAGAGACTGGTACACCTCCCTCCCCACAGCCAGAGACTGGTACACCTCCCTCCCCAACCCACAGCCAGAGACTGGTATCCCTCCCGACCCAACCCACAGCCAGAGACTGGTAAGCACAAATCCAATAGTGTCCTCTCAAGACTGGTTTTGTTCCCTGAAAAATTCTATCTTCATCATTTTTTGGCAGCAACCCCCAGATATAACACAAGGAATTGATGTCAATAACTACCAAGATTATAACAATAAACATGGCTAAACCTCTTTGTAATTTCAGTGATGTGTTCCCAGTGCCATTCAATTAGCAATTTCATCTTGGAACTCACATGTCCCGTGTAGTTATCTGGTTTCTGGGAGTCGTTTTTGTGGGGCAGTCTAGAAGATGTCTTGTCCCGGGGCACCTTGTAGTAACTCCTCAGATGTCCCTATTAAAACCTCTTACAAAACAAATTTTAATAGCAAATACAACTGTTTCTCACCTCTTTTCCAATGAAAGAGTAATCGCTAACTGGTACCCTGTAGTGACTCCTCAGATGTCCCTATTAAAACCTCTTACAAAACAAATTTTAATAGCAAATACAACTGTTTCTCAACTCTTTTCCAATGAAAGAGTAATCTCTAACTGGTACCTTGTAGGGACTCCTCAGATGTCCCTATTAAAACCTCTTACAAAACAATTTTTTTTTTTTAAGTGAGGCAATTGGGGTTAAGTGACTTGCCTAGGGTCACACAGCTAGTAAGTGTTAAGTGTGAGGTCATATTTGAACTCAGGTAGTCCTGAATCCAGGGCCTTTGCTCTATCCACTGGGCCATTTAGTTGCCCCTAAAACCAAATTTTTTTTTTTTTTTTTTTTTTTTAGTGAGGCAATTGGGGTCAAGTGACCCGCCCACGGTCACACAGCGAGTTGGTGTTAAGTGTCTGAGGCCGGATTTGAACTCAGGTATATCCGACTCCAGGGCCAGTACTCTATCCACTGTGCCACCAAGCTGCCCCCCCAAAACCAATTTTAATAGCAAATAGAACTGTTTCTCAACTCTTTTCCAATGAAAGAGTAATCTAAACTGACCCCTTCCAGGACAGAGCATGACCAACTGGACTCAGGCCTACCAGGCTACCACTGCACGTCCCCACTACTTGCAATATTGAAGGGAAAAGAGGGCGAAGATCTCTTCTTCTGTAACTGCTTCAAGCTGAATGTGGGCGTAGAGCTGGTAGTGGAAGGAGACTGGTACCCCTCCCTCCCCCCGCCACAGCCAGAGACTGGTAGCCCTCCCCCTCCAACCCACAGCCAGAGACTGGTAGTCCTCCCTCCCCTCCCCACAGCCAGAGACTGGTACACCTCCCTCCCCACAGCCAGAGACTGGTACACCTCCCACCCCACAGCCAGAGACTGGTACACCTCCCACCCCACAGCCAGAGACTGGTACACCTCCCACCCCACAGTCAGAGACTGGTACCCCTCCCGACCCAACCCACAGCCAGAGACTGGTAAGCACAAATCCAATAGTGTCCTCTCAAGACTGGTTTTGTTCCCTGAAAAATTCTATCTTCATCATTTTTTGGCAACAACCCCCAGATATAACACAAGGAACTGATGTCAATAACTACCAAGATTATAACAATAAACATGGCTAAGCCTCTTTGTAATTTCAGTGATGTGTTCCCAGTGCCATTCAATTAGCAATTTCATCTTGGAACTCACATGTCCCGTGTAGTTATCTGGTTTCTGGGAGTCGTTTTGTGGGGCAGTCTAGAAGATGTCTTGTCCCGGGGGCACCTTGTAGTGACTCCTCAGATGTCCCTATTAAAACCTCTTACAAAACAAATTTTAATAGCAAATACAACTGTTTCTCAACTCTTTTCCAATGAAAGAGTAATCTCTAACTGGTACCTTGTAGGGACTCCTCAGATGTCCCTATTAAAACCTCTTACAAAACAATTTTTTTTTTAACTGAGGCAATTGGGGTTAAGTGACTTGCCTAGGGTCACACAGCTAGTAAGTATTAAGTGTGTGAGGTCATATTTGAACTCAGGTAGTCCTGAATCCAGGGCCTTTGCTCTATCCACTGGGCCATCTAGTTGCCCCTAAAACCAAATTTTTTTTTTTTTTTTTTTTTTTTTTTTTTTTTTTTTTTTTAGTGAGGAAATTGGGGTCAAGTGACCCGCCCACGGTCACACAGCTAGTTGGTGTTAAGTGTCTGAGGCCGGATTTGAACTCAGGTACATCCGACTCCAGGGCCAGTACTCTATCCACTGTGCCACCTAGCTGCCCCCCCAAAACCAATTTTAATAGCAAATAGATCTGTTTCTCAACTCTTTTCCAATGAAAGAGTAATCTCTAACTGACCCCTTCCAGGACAGAGCATGACCAACTGGACTCAGGCCTACCAGGCTACCACTGCACTTCCCCACTACTTCCAATATTGAAGGGAAAAGAGGGCGAAGATCTCTTCTTCTGTAACTGCTTCAAGCTGAATGTGGGCGTAGAGCTGGTAGTCTAAGGAGACTGGTACCCCTCCCTCCCCCCGCCACAGCCAGAGACTAGTAGCCCTCCCCCTCCAACCCACAGCCAGAGACTGGTAGTCCTCCCTCCCCTCCCCACAGCCAGAGACTGGTACACCTCCCTCCCCACAGCCAGAGACTGGTACACCTCCCTCCCCACAGCCAGAGACTGGTACACCTCCCTCCCCACAGCCAGAGACTGGTACACCTCCCACCCCACAGCCAGAGACTGGTACCCCTCCCGACCCAACCCACAGCCAGAGACTGGTAAGCACAAATCCAATAGTGTCCTCTCAAGACTGGTTTTGTTCCCTGAAAAATTCTATCTTCATCATTTTTTGGCAACAACCCCCAGATATAACACATGGAACTGATGTCAATAACTACCAAGATTATAACAATAAACATGGCTAAGCCTCTTTGTAATTTCAGTGATGTGTTCCCAGTGCCATTCAATTAGCAATTTCATCTTGGAACTCACATGTCCCGTGTAGTTATCTGGTTTCTGGGAGTCGTTTTTGTGGGGCAGTCTAGAAGATGTCTTGTCCCGGGGGCACCTTGTAGTGACTCCTCATCTGTCCCTATTAAAACCTCTTACAAACAAATTTTAATAGCAAATACAACTGTTTCTCACCTCTTTTCCAATGAAAGAGTAATCGCTAACTGGTACCCTGTAGTGACTCCTCAGATGTCCCTATTAAAACCTCTTACAAAACAAATTTTAATAGCAAATACAACTGTTTCTCAACTCTTTTCCAATGAAAGAGTAATCTCTAACTGGTACCTTGTAGGGACTCCTCAGATGTCCCTATTAAAACCTCTTACAAAACAATTTTTTTTTTTAAGTGAGGCAATTGTGGTTAAGTGACTTGCCTAGTGTCACACAGCTAGTAAGTATTAAGTGTGTGAGGTCATATTTGAACTCAGGTAGTCCTGAATCCAGGGCCTTTGCTCTATCCACTGGGCCATCTAGTTGCCCAAAAAACCAAATTTTTTTTTTTTTTTTTTTTTTTTTTTTTTTTTTTTTTTTTAGTGAGGCAATTGGGGTCAAGTGACCCGCCCACGGTCACACAGCTAGTTGGTGTTAAGTGTCTGAGGCCGGATTTGAACTCAGGTACATCCGACTCCAGGACCAGTACTCTATCCACTGTGCCACCTAGCTGCCCCCCCAAAACCAATTTTAATAGCAAATAGAACTGTTTCTCAACTCTTTTCCAATGAAAGAGTAATCTCTAACTGACCCCTTCCAGGACAGAGCATGACCAACTGGACTCAGGCCTACCAGGCTACCACTGCACTTCCCCACTACTTGCAATATTGAAGGGAAAAGAGGGCGAAGATCTCTTCTTCTGTAACTGCTTCAAGCTGAATGTGGGCGTAGAGCTGGTAGTGGAAGGAGACTGGTACCCCTCCCTCCCCCCGCCACAGCCAGAGACTGGTAGTCCTCCCTCCCCTCCCCACAGCCAGAGACTGGTACACCTCCCTCCCCACAGCCAGAGACTGGTATACCTCCCTCCCCACAGCCAGAGACTGGTACACCTCCCTCCCCACAGCCAGAGACTGGTACACCTCCCACCCCACAGCCAGAGACTGGTACCCCTCCCGACCCAACCCAACCCACAGCCAGAGACTGGTAAGCACAAATCCAATAGTGTCCTCTCAAGACTGGTTTTGTTCCCTGAAAAATTCTATCTTCATCATTTTTTGGCAACAACCCCCAGATATAACACAAGGAACTGATGTCAATAACTACCAAGATTATAACAATAAACATGGCTAAGCCTCTTTGTAATTTCAGTGATGTGTTCCCAGTGCCATTCAATTAGCAATTTCATCTTGGAACTCACATGTCCCGTGTAGTTATCTGGTTTCTGGGAGTCGTTTTTGTGGGGCAGTCTAGAAGATGTCTTGTCCCGGGGGCACCTTGTAGTGATTCCTCAGATGTCCCTATTAAAACCTCTTACAAAACAAATTTTAATAGCAAATACAACTGTTTCTCAACTCTTTTCCAATGAAAGAGTAATCGCTAACTGGTACCCTGTAGTGACTCCTCAGATGTCCCTATTAAAACCTCTTACAAAACAAATTTTAATAGCAAATACAACTGTTTCTCAACTCTTTTCCAATGAAAGAGTAATCTCTAACTGGTACCTTGTAGGGACTCCTCAGATGTCCCTATTAAAACCTCTTACAAAACAATTTTTTTTTTTAAGTGAGGCAATTGGGGTTAAGTGACTTGCCTAGGGTCACACAGCTAGTAAGTATTAAGTGTGTGAGGTCATATTTGAACTCAGGTAGTCTTGAATCCAGGGCCTTTGCTCTATCCACTGGGCCATCTAGTTGCCCCTAAAACCAAATTTTTTTTTTTTTTTTGGTGAGGCAATTGGGGTCAAGTTACCCCGCCCATGGTCACACAGCTAGTTGGTGTTAAGTGTCTGAGGCCGGATTTGAACTCAGGTACATCCGACTCCAGGGCCAGTACTCTATCCACTGTGCCACCTAGCTGCGCCACCAAAACCAATTTTAATAGCAAATACAACTGTTTCTCAACTCTTTTCCAATGAAAGAGTAATCTCTAACTGGTACCCTATAGTGACTCCTCAGATGTCCCTATTAAAACCTCTTACAAAACAAATTTTAATAGCAAATACAACTGTTCCTCAACTCTTTTCCAATGAAAGAGTAATCGCTAACTGGTACCCTGTAGTGACTCCTCAGATGTCCCTATTAAAACCTCTTACAAAACAATTTTTTTTTTAAGTGAGGCAATTGGGGTTAAGTGACTTGCCTAGGGTCACACAGCTAGTAAGTATTAAGTGTGTGAGGTCATATTTGAACTCAGGTAGTCCTGAATCCAGGGCCTTTGCTCTATCCACTGGGCCATCTAGTTGCCCCTAAAACCAATTTTTTTTTTTTTTTTTTTTTTTTTTAGTGAGGCAATTGGGGTCAAGTGACCCGCCCACGGTCACACAGCTAGTTGGTGTTAAGTGTCTGAGGCCGGATTTGAACTCAGGTACATCCGACTCCAGGGCCAGTACTCTATCCACTGTGCCACTTAGCTGCCCCCCCAAAACCAATTTTAATAGCAAATAGAACTGTTTCTCAACTCTTTTCCAATGAAAGAGTAATCTCTAACTGACCCCTTCCAGGACAGAGCATGACCAACTGGACTCAGGCCTACCAGGCTACCACTGCACTTCCCCACTACTTCCAATATTGAAGGGAAAAGAGGGCGAAGATCTCTTCTTCTGTAACTGCTTCAAGCTGAATGTGGGCGTAGAGCTGGTAGTCTAAGGAGACTGGTACCCCTCCCTCCCCCCGCCACAGCCAGAGACTGGTAGCCCTCCCCCTCCAACCCACAGCCAGAGACTGGTAGTCCTCCCTCCCCTCCCCACAGCCAGAGACTGGTACACCTCCCTCCCCACAGCCAGAGACTGGTACACCTCCCTCCCCACAGCCAGAGACTGGTACACCTCCCTCCCCACAGCCAGAGACTGGTACACCTCCCACCCCACAGCCAGAGACTGGTACCCCTCCCGACCCAACCCAACCCACAGCCAGAGACTGGTAAGCACAAATCCAATAGTGTCCTCTCAAGACTGGTTTTGTTCCCTGAAAAATTCTATCTTCATCATTTTTTGGCAACAACCCCCAGATATAACACAAGGAACTGATGTCAATAACTACCAAGATTATAACAATAAACATGGCTAAGCCTCTTTGTAATTTCAGTGATGTGTTCCCAGTGCCATTCAATTAGCAATTTCATCTTGGAACTCACATGTCCCGTGTAGTTATCTGGTTTCTGGGAGTCGTTTTTGTGGGGCAGTCTAGAAGATGTCTTGTCCTGGGGGCACCTTGTAGTGACTCCTCAGATGTCCCTATTAAAACCTCTTACAAAACAAATTTTAATAGCAAATACAACTGTTTCTCACCTCTTTTCCAATGAAAGAGTAATCGCTAACTGGTACCCTGTAGTGACTCCTCAGATGTCCCTATTAAAACCTCTTACAAAACAAATTTTAATAGCAAATACAACTGTTTCTCAACTCTTTTCCAATGAAAGAGTAATCTCTAACTGGTACCTTGTAGGGACTCCTCAGATGTCCCTATTAAAACCTCTTACAAAACAATTTTTTTTTTAAGTGAGGCAATTGGGGTTAAGTGACTTGCCTAGGGTCACACAGCTAGTAAGTATTAAGTGTGTGAGGTCATATTTGAACTCAGGTAGTCCTGAATCCAGGGCCTTTGCTCTATCCACTGGGCCATCTAGTTGCCCCTAAAACCAAATTTTTTTTTTTATTTTATTTTTTTTTTTTTTAGTGAGGCAATTGGGGTCAAGTGACCCGCCCACGGTCATACAGCGAGTTGGTGTTAAGTGTCTGAGGCCGGATTTGAACTCAGGTACATCCGACTCCAGGGCAAGTACTCTATCCACTGTGCCACCTAGCTGCCCCCCCAAAACAGATTTTAATAGCAAATACAACTGTTTCTCAACTCTTTTCCAATGAAAGAGTAATCTCTAACTGGTACCTTATAGGGACTCCTCAGATGTCCCTATTAAAACCTCTTACAAAACAAATTTTAATAGCAAATACAACTGTTTCTCAACTCTTTTCCAATGAAAGAGTAATCTCTAACTGGTACCTTGTAGGGACTCCTCAGATGTCCCTATTAAAACCTCTTACAAAACAATTTTTTTTTTAAGTGAGGCAATTGGGGTTAAGTGACTTGCCTAGGGTCACACAGCTAGTAAGTATTAAGTGTGTGAGGTCATATTTGAACTCAGGTAGTCCTGAATCCAGGGCCTTTGCTCTATCCACTGGGCCATCTAGTTGCCCCTAAAACCAAATTTTTTTTTTATTTTATTTTTTTTTTTTTTAGTGAGGCAATTGGGGTCAAGTGACCCGCCCACGGTCATACAGCGAGTTGGTGTTAAGTGTCTGAGGCCGGATTTGAACTCAGGTACATCCGACTCCAGGGCCAGTACTCTATCCACTGTGCCACCTAGCTGCCCCCCCAAAACCAATTTTAATAGCAAATACAACTGTTTCTCAACTCTTTTCCAATGAAAGAGTAATCGCTAACTGGTACCCTGTAGTGACTCCTCAGATGTCCCTATTAAAACCTCTTACAAAACAAATTTTAATAGCAAATACAACTGTTTCTCAACTCTTTTCCAATGAAAGAGTAATCTCTAACTGGTACCTTGTAGGGACTCCTCAGATGTCCCTATTAAAACCTCTTACAAAACAATTTTTTTTTTTAAGTGAGGCAATTGGGGTTAAGTGACTTGCCTAGGGTCACACAGCTAGTAAGTATTAAGTGTGTGAGGTCATATTTGAACTCAGGTAGTCCTGAATCCAGGGCCTTTGCTCTATCCACTGGGCCATCTAGTTGCCCCTAAAACCAATTTTTTTTTTTTTTTTTTTTTTTTAGTGAGGCAATTGGGGTCAAGTGACCCGCCCACGGTCACACAGCTAGTTGGTGTTAAGTGTCTGAGGCCGGATTTGAACTCAGGTACATCTGACTACAGGGCCAGTACTCTATCCACTGTGCCACCTAGCTGCCCCCCCAAAACCAATTTTAATAGCAAATACAACTGTTTCTCAACTCTTTTCCAATGAAAGAGTAATCTCTAACTGGTACCCTGTAGTGACTCCTCAGATGTCCCTATTAAAACCTCTTACAAAACAAATTTTAATAGCAAATACAACTGTTTCTCAACTCTTTTCCAATGAAAGAGTAATCTCTAACTGGTACCTTGTAGGGACTCCTCAGATGTCCCTATTAAAACCTCTTACAAAACAATTTTTTTTAAGTGAGGCAATTGGGGTTAAGTGACTTGCCTAGGGTCACACAGCTAGTAAGTATTAAGTGTGTGAGGTCATATTTGAACTCAGGTAGTCCTGAATCCAGGGCCTTTGCTCTATCCACTGGGCCATCTAGTTGCCCCTAAAACCAAATTTTTTTTTTTTTTTTTTTTTTTAGTGAGGCAATTGGGGTCAAGTGACCCGCCCACGGTCACACAGCTAGTTGGTGTTAAGTGTCTGAGGCCGGATTTGAACTCAGGTACATCTGACTCCAGGGCCAGTACTCTATCCACTGTGCCACCTAGCTGCCCCCCCAAAACCAATTTTAATAGCAAATACAACTGTTTCTCAGCTCTTTTCCAATGAAAGAGTAATCTCTAACTGGTACCCTGTAGTGACTCCTCAGATGTCCCTATTAAAACCTCTTACAAAACAAATTTTAATAGCAAATACAACTGTTTCTCAACTCTTTTCCAATGAAAGAGTAATCTCTAACTGGTACCTTGTAGGGACTCCTCAGATGTCCCTATTAAAACCTCTTACAAAACAATTTTTTTTTTAAGTGAGGCAATTGGGGTTAAGTGACTTGCCTAGGGTCACACAGCTAGTAAGTATTAAGTGTGTGAGGTCACATTTGAACTCAGGTAGTCCTGAATCCAGGGCCTTTGCTCTATCCACTGGGCCATCTAGTTGCCCCTAAAACCAAATTTTTTTTTTTTTTTTAGTGAGGCAATTGGGGTCAAGTGACCCGCCCACGGTCACACAGCTAGTTGGTGTTAAGTGTCTGAGGCCGGATTTGAACTCAGGTACATCCGACTCCAGGGCCAGTACTCTATCCACTGTGCCACCTACCTGCCCCCCCAAAACCAATTTTAATAGCAAATAGAACTGTTTCTCAACTCTTTTCCAATGAAAGAGTAAACTCTAACTGACCCCTTTCAGGACAGAGCATGACCAACTGGACTCAAGCCTACCAGGCTACCACTGCACTTCCCCACTACTTGCAATATTGAAGGGAAAAGAGGGCGAAGATCTCTTCTTCTGTAACTGCTTCAAGCTGAATGTGGGCGTAGAGCTGGTAGTGGAAGAAGACTGGTACACCTCACAGATTAACCAAGCTCCTCCACCCAAGCCACCTATTCCATTACCCTCCTCATCTCCTCCCCCACCGGCTTCACCCAGGTCCCTGCCAGCATCTTCCATGGCTACCCTGCTTCCATTAAGGGAATTTCACACAGGGAAGGGTACAACATTAATGCATGTTCCTTTTTCCATGAGCAGTTTATCTCAGATTAAAGAAACATTGGGGTGTTACTCAGAGAACCCCACAAAGTTCATAGATGGCTTTAAGTCTGTGACAGTACAGTTTGACTTTTCCTGGACTGATTGGCATATTATTCTTGCCAGCTGTTGTACCCCCGATGAGAAAAAACAGATTTGGGACCTGGCAGTACAAGTGGGTGAGGAATACTCACAGGTTGGAAATTGGGCTGGGGTTCCTGGAACTACAGCTGTTCCAGCTGTTGACCCAAAATGGGACTATCATGATAGAGAAGACAGGGCTTGTAGAAACTACATGGTCACCTGTCTGGTTGAGGGAATGAGAAGGGAGGTTAAGAAACAAGTCAGTTATGAGAAGGTGAAGGAGATCCCACTGGGGCCAGACAAAAACCCAGCTCTTTTCATGAGTCACCTCGTGGACTCTCTGAAGAAATATACCAACCTAGATCCAGGAAGAGATATAGGAATAACTGTCCTCGATATTCATTTTATCAGCCAATCTGCTCCTGACATTAGGAGAGAACTCCAGAAGTTAGACTGGGGTCCCCAGACCCCATCCTCACAACTCCTTGATATTGCTTTTAAGATTTTTAATAACAGGGACTTTGCAGTAGCCAAAGAGAGAAAAGATGGCTTGTGCCCGCTCCATAGACCAAGCCTCGCTAATAGCCGCAGCCATCATATCTGCTACCAGTAGATCTCTGGGTGGCCAAGATTCTGGCAGCTGCAGTAAACTGGGACACAGGAGTAGGGGACACTTCTCGAAGGTGAGGCCACCTCCCCTACCTCCTTGTCCCCAGTGCAGCCCCCAAGAGGTTGGCCTAGTGAAAACCCAGCTCTCTGCAGTTCGGTCTCCTGGCCAGGCCCTTGTCACTGACATCTCCAGGGCCAAGCCCATGGCCAAGCTGGAGATAGGAGGCAAGTCTAGGGATGATTCAGGGGCGACCTCTGTCTTACTCTCTCTAATTCAGGTCCTACCATTCAATCAAGGCACAAAGTTGTGAGGATCAGGGAAAGGACCCTAAAATGCAGACAGACACTGCCTTTCACAGAACTAAGCTTGGATCTGATTACTTAACTCTCCTAAGGCACTTAACTCTCCTGTCTTGCATTCAGCCTTTCCAGCTTCCACTGGGAAAAAAGTGGCCACCCTGTTTACTCCTTATCTGATAAACCCTTTTTCATTTTTTTGTCCTGGTTTCTTTTTAAATCTTTGTTTAAGTCTGTTCTATCTAGGCTCAGAGATTCATGGCAGATACCCACAGTGCCTATGTGTCTCCTCCCACCCTCTGGACCTCACACTCTGGACCAGGCCTTCTCCACTTCTCCCCTCCCCCTCCCCCTCCCCCACGCTGTGATTTCGTCAACCCTGCTCAGCACGAAGCAGTTTCAGAAGAATCATCGTCCCTTTTCCTTATATATAGAGAAGTGGGGAATGTTATGGGCCCAGAGCACCCCGGAAGTTCTCTGGGGGCACATCAAGGAACCTTCTCCTTGAGAAGCTAAACCAAAAGACAGACATACCTAAAGAGATAAGTGGAGCCAGATCGGTCTGAGCTAGCTCCGGGACCCCCACCCTTCATTCTAGTCTCCCTCACCCCTGGGGAGATAGGTTTGGGTGTGGCTGCTGACTTTGTGTCCTGAGGAGAGAGATGACTTGAGAGATCCATAGCCACCCCTCACCCAACTCCTCCAGCCCACCACCAGTGGGGGATGGTCCTCCCTCACTAAAGGAACTTTCCACAGTCAACTGATCACCCCCATCAGTCCTCTATAAAAGTATCTGCCTGTCTCCTGCTCGAGGAGATTGGTATCTCAGAGCCACTCTCTGTGCCATGCCTTTCTCCCCATGAGAAGTCCAAGGATTTCTTTCATGGTTTCCCTTCCCTTCCCCTTCCTCTAAATAAACTACCATCTTATTCTAATTGCTTTTGTGTGCAAGAGGGTATAATTCTTTAAAGAGGAATTCCTAAGGACCCCAAACCCCTACCCCCTTTCCCTTACCCCAAGCCCCTTTCCCTTTCCCAAACCCCCTACCCTATTTTCCCCATGACACTAACCATTCATTCCTCCTTCTAACTTAAAACAAAATCAAACTTCCTCATACCTTCTCAACACAGTTTAAACCATCTGAAACTAGCAAAGTGGCAGTTTAGCCAATATTTCACCAAAAACCCTATATATTTCTTTTTAAGATTGACCTAGGGGATTCTCTTCATTAATCTGCCCATTACAACATTCAGGTGTTCCCTAAGAACAAACTTGAAATTAATGAATCACACTCACTTCTTCTCTTGTGGTCAGCAGCTCAATGCTTACCTAAGGCTGTGAATGGCTAGCAGGGAATCCACATTCCAGTGGCTTAATTCAAATTCTGAGTAATTTACAATCCTGCTATCTTCCCCCTTGAATTTCAGTGACTCCTCTTTTAGTCTCTGAAGAAGGTTAATGGGATTTCATCTTTATTCTGTTGGACCTCGAAAGCTTTGGACAAATTTTGAGCCTTTGGGGCTGCCTTCTTTATTCCCTCCAGAATCATTCTCCTAAGCTCTTGCATACGGCCCCCATCTTCCAGATCATTATCCCACCTGGGGTCCCGATTAGGGAATTTTCTTTCAGCCTGGACTACCCCTAGCCCAGGAGGGTTGTCTTCCTCCCATTGTTCTATGGCAGCCCTCCTTATCATTCCTCTTTCCTCTCCCGAAAATAAGATATTCATAATAGACATTAACTCAGACCAAGTATATATATATATATATATATATATATATATATATATATATATATATATATATATATATATATATATATATATATATATATATATATATATATATATATATTAGGTCCAAGAAACTGATCTAATTGTTCTGCTAACTTCACCAGGTCTTCCACCTCATCTCTTCCTTAAAGGATCTCACTTCCAAGCTGGAAAGTGGGGCATTAACGAAACCGATTTCTCCCCTGCCTAGGGGAACTTCTCTAAGAGGGAATAATTCCTCTTGGGGAACCTCTTTTCCTGTGCCCTTGGAGTTGGAGGAGGGCTCAGGTTTCTCTGTGGCTCCCTTCCCTGGAAGGGGGAAATTCCGAATATCCTTCTGGCATTGTGCCAATTCCTTTAGAAGTTTAGCATAGGGGCCTTGGGCTTCTCCCAGATCTTCCCGAGGAATCCCCAGAATTTAAGGAGGAGGAAGAGCTGAAAGGGTGTCCCATTCTCTTTTAATTCCTTGCCTTCACTTTCTCCCTCATTCCTGTCTGCTTGGGAAGCCTTAAGGGGAAGCATTACTACTGTCTCCCCTTTAACCAACAAAGGGCATAATCTAATTCCTCTTGACTGAATGGTTTCTTGCTGTTCATATAGATATTAAGATTCTGGCACAACCAGTCCTCTTCTGATCCATGTCTGGGTCAGAAGTCTGCGGAAGGACTGGTAAGGCTTTCCCTTGTCCATATAAAACATCAATACCTTCTCATTTCCTTTTTACTCTTTTTCTGGAGGAATTTCATCCTATTCTCCTAATTTTTCAGGTACATTAGATCCCTGACCCCCCATCCTACCACTGACTGGTACCTTTCAACATACTCTCACTTTGTCCCTCTCTGACTGTAATCCTCGAGGATTATCAGAACTGCGAATTGGGACTCCCACTCACTTCACCTCATTCACACCACACACAACCAGTCTTTTCCTTTAGGACCCCCCTCCCTCCCCCCTTCCTCCCCCCCCCCTTCCTCCCCCCCCCCCCAGACAAAGTATTCTTACCTTGTTCTGCTTGGTCCCATCGGCCAGGTCAATTAGCTAGCTTTCCCCTGCGTTCCGTGTTTTGCATCAGATCCCATTCAACAGTCTCAGGCCAGTGATGCTGGTCAGATGGTAAGCCACCAGGGCCCACAGGCCACCAAACACTAGTGAGGCACGCCTCCCGTCATCACTGGTGGAAACTCCTCTTACCTGACCACCGACCTTGCAAGGATGGGCAAGTACCTCCTTTTAGGTACTGCAGTTTGTTCCAGTAAAGTCCCCTTCTTTTTTGTTGTTGTTTTTTGTGAGGCAACTGGGGTTAAGTGACTTGCCCAGGGTCACACAGCTAGAACTCTCCCCTCCTTGATGCCCTATTCTTTCTAACTCGAACTCTCCCTCACCCCAAATCCACAAGGGCTGTCTTAGTGATCTTATGGATGCCAGAGAGAACAGTTTCAGCATCATTAGACACCATTGACTCTAGCACCATAATTTTACTAAAGAGAAAACTGAGGCTGCCAGTGGTTAAGTGACTTCTCCAAAGTAACATAGTTGTCAGCAGGTCATGTGGGATTTAAACTCAAATAATAGTCCTCTATGCACTAGCATACCTAAGGTAACTTGCCCTACACTTGCCAGGTGTGTCCCTTCCCTTTACACCTCTCTATCACCTATGGTCTCTTATCTCTTCCTTACTTTCTTAGATAAGGGTTTTTCATCACTCCCTTGCTCATTGTCATGAGGTTATTGTCATCCCCCTGCTTCTCTGTCCCCTCCCTCCCTCCCTCCTCCACCTCCTCCTCCTTCTACCTTTTCCTTCTTTTGCTCTTTCTTCCCCTCCCACCTCCTCCTCCTTCTCCTCCCTTGCTCCTGCTTTTCCTTCTCTCTTTCCCACCCTCCTCCTCCATCACCTCCTCCTTCACCATCTCTTCTGCCTTCACCTCCTTTTCCTTCTCTTTCTCCTCCTTCTCCCACTCACCTCATCCACTGCCACCTCCTTTCTCCTCTTCTTCTTCTTTCTCTCTTCTCCTCCTTTTCCTTCTTCTTTCTTCCCCACCCACCTCCTCCACCGCCGCCTCCTTTCTCTTCTTCTTCTTCTTTCTCTCTTCTCCTTTTCCTTCTTTCTTCCCCACCCACCTCCTCCACCGCCACCTCCTTTCTCTTCTTCTCTCTCTTCTCCTCCTTTTCCTTCTTCTTTCTTCCCCACCCACCTCCTCCACCGCCACCTCCTTTCTCTCTCTTTTTTTTCTTCGCGGGGCAATGAGGGTTAAGTGACTTGCCCAGGGTCACACAGCTAGTAAACGTCAAGTGTCTGAGGCCGGATTTGAACTCAGGTACTCCTGAATCCAAGGCCGGTGCTTTATCCACTATGCCACCTAGCTGCCCCCCCTTCTTCTTTCTCTCTTCTCCTTTTCCTTCTTTCTTCCCCACCCACCTCCTCCACCACCGCCTCCTTTCTCTTCTTCTTCTTTCTCTCTCTTTTTTTTCTTCGCGTGGCAATGAGGGTTAAATGACTTGCCCAGGGTCACACAGCTATTAAACGTCAAGTGTCTGAGGCCGGATTTGAACTCAGGTACTCCTGAATCCAAGGCCGGTGCTTTATCCACTATGCCACCTAGCTGCCCCCCCTTCTTCTTTCTCTCTTCTCCTTTTCCTTCTTCTTTCTTCCCCACCCACCTCCTCCACCACCGCCTCCTTTCTCTTCTCTCTCTTCTCCTCCTTTTCCTTCTTCTTTCTTCCCCACCCACCTCCTCCACCACCGCCTCCTTTCTCTTCTTCTTCTTCTTCCTCTCTTCTCCTTTTCCTTCTTTCTTCCCCACCCACCTCCTCCACCACCGCCTCCTTTCTCCTCTTCTCTTTTCTCCTCTTCTTTTTTTTTTTGTTTTGGCAGGGCAATGAGGGTTAAGTGACTTGCCCAGGGTCACACAGCTAGTTAAGTGTCAAGTGTCTGAAACTGGATTTGAACTCAGGTCCTCCTGAATCCAAGGCCAGTGCTTTATCCACTATAGCACCACCTAGCTGCCCCTCTTCTCCTTTCTTCTCCTTCCCCACCCTCCTCCTCCACCGCCGCTTCCTTTCTCCTCTTCTCTCTTCTCCTCTTCCTTCTTCCCCTTCCCCTCCCTCCTCCTCCACCGCCGCCCCCTTTATCCTCTTCTCTCTTCTCCTCTTCTTTTTTTTTTGGTTTGGCAGGGCAATGAGGGTTAAGTGACTTTCCCAGGGTCACACAGCTAGTTAAGTGTCAAGTGTCTGAGACTGGATTTGAACTCAGGTCCTCCTGAATCCAAGGCCAGTGCTTTATCCACTATAGCACCACCTAGCTGCCCCTCTTCTCCGTTCTTCTCCTTCCCCACCCTCCTCCTCCACCGCCGCCTCCTCCTGCCTCCTTTCTCCTCTTCTCTCTTCTCCTCTTCCTTCTTCTCCTTCCCCACCCTCCTCCTCCACCGCCTCCTCCCTTCTCCTCTTCTCTCTTCTCCTCTTCCTTCTTCTCCTTCCCCTCCTTCCTCCTCCACCGTCGCCTCCTTTATCCTCTTCTTTCTTCTCCTCTTCTTTTTTTTTGTTTTGGCAGGGCAATGAGGGTTAAGTGACTTTCCCAAGGTCACACAGCTAGTTAAGTGTCAAGTGTCTGAGACTGGATTTGAACTCAGGTCCTCCTGAATCCAAGGCCAGTGCTTTATCCACTATAGCACCACCTAGCTGCCCCTCTTCTCCCTTCTTCTCCTTCCCCACCCTCCTCCTCCACCGCCGCCTCCTTTCTCCTCTTCTCTCTTCTCCTCTTCCTTCTTCTTCTTCCCCTCCCTCCTCCTCCACCGCCGCCTCCTTTCTCTTCTCTCTTCTCCTCTTCCTTCTTCTCCTCCTCTCTTTTCTCTTTCTCCTTTTTCTCTATCACCTCCTCAAAAGCTTTTTCTCCTTACTCTAATTACCATTCAAAAATAACTAGTCCTTTCTTTTTCCCCTTCCAAGATTATTAATCATACTTTTAGGGCTGTAATTAATCCTAGGTGCCATTGAGTCCAATTCTATTATAATATAACAGAAGAGAGAATCTTAGACACTAAGTGAATTATCCCAGCTCAAATATTCAAAATATTAAATAGGATTTTAACTCAGGTCATTCTCACTTCCAAAGAAAAGTCCACAAGGAGACCTGGCTCTTCTGCTCTACATATTCCCCAATTGCACACACTTCTATTTCCTACTGACACTTCCCTCTATCTCCTTCTCATGCTCAATTCCTGATTCCCTCTAAATCTCTCTCTTTCTACTCCAAGCTTAATAGCAAGTAGATACCCTTTTCTCTCCAGAAACCAGAAGATCAGAGAACTGAAGTGTCTTTAGATACTATCAAATAAAACTCAACAAATATGTAATAAGGAAAAAACTGAGGCTTACTATGTTTAAGTAATTTCTCCAGCTTGTCAGCAGCTGAGGAGGGAATTAATGAGGCAACTCTAATAAGAATGTTCTAAAAAAGAGTGCTCTACTACATCACCTACAAGGCTTGTTCTACACCTCCCAGGTATATCTGCCCTTTGTATCTCTCTTTTACCTGGTGTCTCTTTGCTCTATTCCTCATTTTCCTCCATAATGGTAATTTTCTTTCCATCACTTTGTTGCTCATTATCATGTGGGTCTCTTTCTATTTATATGTGTATTTCTGTTTCTTTTCATATCTATCCTTTGGTTTCTCTTAAAATCTCACTGCCACTGTCTGTATGTCTTTCTCCCCCCACCCCCCTCCCGAGAACTCTCTCCTTCTGTTACTCTCTGTCTTTCTGTCTCTCTCTGTCTCTCTCTCTCTCCCAAGAACTCTCTCCTTCTGCTACTCTCTATCTCCTCCACAAAAACATTTTCTTCTTACTCTAATTCCAACCTATAAATAAGTGGCCTTTTCTTTTTACTACAATGATGACTATGATCTAAGATTTAGATCTGTAAGGAATTCTAAAGGTGCTTCTCTCTCTCTCTCTCTCTCTCTCTCTCTCTCTCTCTCTCTCTCTCTCTCTCTCTGTGTCTTTCCCCCCTGAGAACTCTCTCCTCCTGCTACTCTCTGTCTCTCTCTGCCTGTCTCTGTCTCTGTCTCCCTCTCTCTCTGTCTCTGTCTCTCTCCTGAGAACTCTCTCCTTCTGCTACTCTCTGTCTCTCTCTGCCTGTCTCTGTCTCTGTCTCCCTCTCTCTCTGTCTCTGTCTCTCTCCTGAGAACTCTCTCCTTCTGCTACTCTCTGTCTCTCTGGCTGCCCCTCCCCCCCCTCTCTCTACCTCCCCCCCCCAACTCTCTGTTCACTATCTTGTGGTTGACTGTCTGGGGCTGTATTTGTCTCTGTCTCTCTCTGTGTGTCTCTCTCTCTTTGTCTCTCTGTCTATCTGTCTCTGTGTCTCCCCCTGCCCAGAACTCTCTCCTTCTGCTACTCTCTGTCTCTCTCTGTGTATCTCTCTCTCTCCTGAGAACTCTCTCCCTCCTGAGAACTCTCTCCTTCTGCTTTTCTCTGTCTCTCTCTGTCTCTCTCCTGAGAACTCTCTCCTTCTGCTTCTCTCTCTCTCTGTCTCTGTCTTCCTCTCTCTCTGTCTCTCTCTCTGTCTCTCTCCCAAGAACTCTCTCCTTCTGCTACTCTCTATCTCCTCCACAAAAACATTTTCTTCTTACTCTAATTCCAACCTGTAAATAAGTGGCCTTTTCGTTTTACTACAATGATGACTATGATCTAAGATTTAGATCTGTAAGGAAGCCTAAGGGCTATTGGGTCCAACATCATCATAGGAAAAACAACAGAGACTTAGCCCCTCTGACAGAATTCATTCTGAATTCCAAGAAGAGTCAAATGGGAGACCTAGCTGTTTGCTCTACATAATCAGCTCCACTAGAAAATTCTATTTCCTGTGGATGTTTCCCTTTCTCCCCTTCTCATCCTCAATGCCTGATTCCCTCTAAATCTATCTCTACCTATACCTATTCGAGCTTAATCCCAAGTAGACATCTTTTTCTCTCTCTGGGATATGGAAGACCATAGAGGCAGAGCATAATTAGACACCATTAAGTCCACCTGCATACATTTACTGAGAAAACTGAGTCTGACAGTGGCTAAGTGACTTTTCCAGAAGAACAAAGCTTGTTAAGTGCTAGGGTGGGATATCAACTCAAATATTCAAATCCTAAAACAGTGCTCTAACCACTGTAACACCTACCTGGCTTCTTCTACACCTGCTAGATGCCTCCTCCCCATTGCATTTTTCCCTTAACTGTGGCCTCTTGACTGTATTGCTCATTTTCCTCCATAATGGTCTCTTCCCTCTCTCCCTTGTTCACTATCTTGTGGTTGACTGTCTGGGGGCTGTGTTTGTCTCTATCCCTCTCTGTCTCTCTCTGTGTCTCTCTCTCCCTCTTTGTCTCTCTGTCTATCTGTCTCTGTGTCTCCCCCGCCCAGAACTCTTTCCTTCTGCTACTCTCTGTCTCTGTCTTCCTCTCTCTCTCTCTGTCTTCCTCTCTCTCTCTCTCTCTGTCTTCTTCTCTCTTTCTCTCTCTCTGTCTTCCTCTCTTTCTCTCTGTCTTCCTCTCTCTCTCTGTCTCTCTGTCTCTCTCTGTCTCTCCCAAGAACTCTCTCCTTCTGCTACTCTCTATCTCCTCCACAAAAACATTTTCTTCTTACTCTAATTCCAACCTGTAAATAAGTGGCCTTTTCTTTTTACTACAATGATGACTATGATCTAAGGTTTAGATCTGTAAGGAAGCCTAAGGGCTATTGGGTCCAACATCATTATAGGAAAAACAACAGAGACTTAGCCCCTCTGACTGAATTCATTCTGAATTCCAAGAAGAGTCAAATGGGAGACCTAGCTGTTTGCTCTACATAATCAGCTCCACTAGAAAATTCTATTTCCTGTGGATGTTTCCCTTTCTCCCCTTCTCATCCTCAATGCCTGATTCCCTCTAAATCTATCTCTACCTATACCTATTCGAGCTTAATCCCAAGTAGACATCTTTTTCTCTCTCTGGGATATGGAAGACCATAGAGGCAGAGCATAATTAGACACCATTAAGTCCACCTGCACACATTTACTGAGAAAACTGAGTCTGACAGTGGCTAAGTGACTTTTCCAGAAGAACAAAGCTTGTTAAGTACTAGGGTGGGATATAAACTCAAATATTCAAATCCTAAGACAGTGCTCTAACCAGTGTAACACCTACCTGGCTTATTCTACACCTGCTAGATGTCTCCCCATTGCATTTTTCCCTTAACTGTGGCCTCTTGACTGTATTGCTCATTTTCCTCCATAATGGTCTCTTCCCTCACTCCCTTGTTCACTATCTTTTGGTTGACTGTCTGGGGCTGTATTTGTCTCTGTCCCTCTCTGTCCCTCTCTGTCCCTCTCTGTCCCTCTCTGTCTCTGTCTCTCTCTGCTTCTCTCTCTCTCTCTCTCTCTCTCTCTCTCTCTCTCTTTCTCTCTTTCTGAGAACTCTCTCCTTCTGCTACTCTCTGTCTCTTTCTGTGTGTGTCTCTCTCTCCTGAGAACTCTCTCCTTCTGCTACTCTCTGTTTCTCTGTCTCTCTCTTTCTGAGAACTCTCTCCTTCTGCTACTCTTTGTCTCTCTCAGTGTGTGTCTCTCTCTCTCCTGAGAACTCTCTCCTTCTGCTTCTCTCTCTCTCTCTTGAGAACTCTCTCCTTCTGCTTCTCTCTCTGTCTCTGTCTTCCTCTCTGTCTGTCTGTCTGTCTGTCTTCCTCTCTCTCTGTGTCTCTCTGTCTCTGTCTCTCTCTCTCTCTCTTGAGAACTCTCTCCTTCTGCTTCTCTCTCTGTCTCTGTCTACGTCTTCCTCTCTCTCTCTCTGTCTCTGTCTCCGTCTTCCTCTCTCTCTCTGTCTCTCTCTGTCTCTGTCCCTCTCTCTGTCTCTGTCTCTCTCTCTGTCTCTGTCTCTCTCTCTCCCACTAGAACTCTCTCCTTCTGCTACTCTCTATCTCCTCCACAAAAACATTTTCTTCTTACTCTAATTCCAACCTGTAAATAAGTGGCCTTTTCTTTTTACTACAATGATGACTATGATCTAAGGTTTAGATCTGTAAGGAAGCCTAAAGGCCATTGGGTCCAACATCATCATAGGAAAAACAACAGAGACTTAGCCCCTCTGACTGAATTCATTCTGAATTCCAAGAAGAGTCAAATGGGAGACCTAGCTGTTTGCTCTACATAATCAGCTCCACTAGAAAATTCTATTTCCTGTGGATGTTTCCCTTTCTCCCCTTCTCATCCTCAATGCCTGATTCCCTCTAAATCTATCTCTACCTATACCTATTCGAGCTTAATCCCAAGTAGACATCTTTTTCTCTCTCTGGGATATGGAAGACCATAGAGACAGAGCATAATTAGACACCATTAAGTCCACCTGCACACATTTACTGAGAAAACTGAGTCTGACAGTGGCTAAGTGACTTTTCCAGAAGAACAAAGCTTGTTAAGTACTAGGGTGGGATATAAACTCAAATATTCAAATCCTAAAACAGGGTTCTAACCACTGTAACACCTACCTGGCTTCTTCTACACTTGCCAGATGCCTCCTCCCTGTTGCATTTTTCCCTTAACTGTGGCCTCTTGACTATATTGCTCATTTTCCTCCATAATGGTCTCTTCCCTCACTCCCTTGTTCACTATCTTGTGGTTGACTGGGGCTGTATATGTCTGTCCCTCTCTGTCTCTCTCTGTCTCTCTCTGTGTCTCTCTGCTTCTCTCTCTCTCTCTCTCTCTCTCTCTCTCTCTCTCTCTCTCTGTCTCTCTCTCTTTCTCTCTTTCTGAGAACTCTCTCCTTCTGCTACTCTCTGTCTCTCTCTGCCCCTCTCTCTGCCTCTCTCTGTGTGTCTCTGTGTCTCTGGCTCTCTCTGTCTCTGTCTATCCATCTCTCTCTCTCTCTCTCCTTCTGATACTCTCTGTCTCTCTCTGCCCCTTTCTGTGTCTCTCTACCTCTCTCTCTCTCTCTCTCTCTCTCTCTCTCTCTCTCTCTCTCTCTCTCTCTCTTTCTGAGAACAAGGAGACTTCTGCTACTCTCTGTCTCTCTCTGCCCCTCTCTTTGCCTCTCTCTCTATGTCTCTGTGTCTCTGGCTCTCTGCCTCTCTGGCTCTCTCTGTTTCTCTCTGGCTCTCTCTCTGTCTCTGTCTCTCTCTCCTTCTGCTACTCTCTGCCCCTCTCTGTGTCTCTCTCTGTGTCTGTCTGTCTGTCTCTCCCCCCCCTCCCCCCTGCCAAGAACTCTCTCCTTCTCCTACTCTCTTTCTCCTCCACAAAAACATTTTCTGAGAATTGCATTTTCCCCTCACCTCTGCTCTCTTGACTCTATTCCTTATTTTCCTCCATAATGGTCCCTTCCCTCAGTCCTTTGTTCACTATCTTGTGGTTGACTGCTCCCTGGGGTTGTGTTTGTCTCTGTCTATCTCTCTGTCTCTTTTGCTGTGGTTGTCTCTGGTTTTCTTTTCCTATATCAGTACTACTCTCTAATTTTATCTCTATATATCTCTCTGACTCCCTCCATCTATCTCATTCTGGTTATTTCTCTCTCTGCCTCTTTGTCTCTGTCTCTGTCTCTCTCTCAATTCCTCCCTTTCCCTCTCCTCTCTGTCTCTTCCACAAAAGCTTTTTTTTCCTTCCTCTCATCCCCACTGGTCCTTTCTTTTGCTCCCTATCATTAAGAAGATCATAGATTTAGGGGTGGAAAGAAGTACGATGCTCTAATCAATATGATACCTAGCTGATACCTTCTACACTTGTCAGGTGCCTCTTCCCTTTGAATCTCTCCCTCACCTATGATCTCTTGCCTCTTCCTCATTTTCCTCCATAATGGTCTCTTCCATCACACTGTTGCTCATTATCATGTGCCGCCCCCCAGCTTTATCTTTGTGTCTCCCTGATTCCTTCTCTATCTCAATCTCTCTCTTTCCCTCCCTTTGCTTCTCCTTATCCCTATGTCTGCCTCAAAACCTTTTTCTCTTTACTCTAATCCTCACCCAATGTTAACTGGTCTTTTTTATTTATAATAGCATGACTATGATAAAAGATTTAGGGCTGGAATGTCCCCTAGTGGCCATTGGTTCAAACTCCATTTTATCTAAAAGAAGACAGGGGCCTAGACCTAACTCAACTACCCAGAGCCGTGTATTTAGTCAGAATGGAAACAAAAATTTAAACTCGGGTCATTCTCACTTCCAAGAAGAGTCCATGAGAAAGGCCTAGATGTTTGCTCTACGTGTTCTTCCTACTGTGCACTCTTCTATTTGCTGTGGAACTTTTCCCTCTCTGACCTCAGACACAACACTTGTTTCCCTCCACTGCAAATTTAATCCCAATGGGAGATTCTTTTCTCTCTCTGAGACCTAGAGGAGCATGGAGCAGGACTGCCATTAAAAACCATCAGATCCAGCACCATAAATTTAATGAGAAGGAAACTGAGGCTGACGGTGGTTAAGTGACCTCTCCAGAGCAGTGGACCTTATGGGATCTAAACTCAATGAGTAAATCCCAAGTAGAGTGCTCTAACCAGCATGATGCCTACAGGGCTTGTTCTACACTTGACAGGTATCTCTTCCATTTGCATCTCCCTGTAACCTGTGGTCTCTGACCTCTATTCCTCATTTTCCTCCATAACAGTCGATTCCCTGACTCAATTATTCACTAGCTTGTGGTTCTCTGTGTGTCTCTCTACCTCTCTCTATCTCTTCTGCTGTATCTATCTATGGTTTTCTCTGTCTCATTGGCACTCTCTAAGATTTTCTCCACATATCAATCTGTCTCCTTGTATCACTCTCAGTCTATTTCTCTCCCTATCTTTGTCATTGTTTACCTCTCTCACACAATCTCTCAAGCCTTCCCTTCCCCTGTCCTTCTCTCTACTCCTCAAAACATTTATTTCCTTCTTCTGATACTCAGTCAATGATAACTAGCCTTTTCTTTTCTTTCCTTTCATGAATATCTTGAGAAACAGAGACCTGGAAGAAACCTTAGGGGCCACTGGGTTTGACTACATTAAAATAGGACAAAGGAAAGAGACTGACACTAACTGAATTACCTCAGTTCAAATACTTATAAAGAATGTTAAGTAGTATTTGATCTCAGATCTTTCAGAGTAGCAAGAACAGTTCACTAGGATATCTAGCTATATTACTCTACATATTAGCCTCAGTCACCACATTACTGTTTCCTGTGGACACTTGCCTCTATCTCCCTCCCACCCTCAATGACTAATTCCCCCTAACACTTTCTTTATTCCAAGGTTAATCCCAAGCAAACATCCTTTTCACTCTCTGGCATCCAGAGGATCCTAGAGCTGGAGGGTCATTAGATAACATCAAGTCCAGCCCCATAAATTGACTGAGATGAAAACTGAGGCTGACAGTGGATAAGGGACTCCCCCATGGTAAGACAGCTTGTCAGCCCCTTATGTGGAATAGAAACTCAGTCAACTCCCTATATAATGCTCAGACCACTAGGACACCTGCCTGATTTGCCCATTTCCCAGGGATCCTAGCACTTTACACCTTTTAATTTCTTTGTTGGAAATATCACAGTGTTCCAAAATGGTCTCTCTTCCCGTTTCTGGCTGTCTAACTAAACCTATATTTCATTCACTCTCATTCTCTCACTGATTCTCTCTCTCTCTCTCATTCTCTCTCATCTTCTCTCTCATCCTCTCTCTCATCCTCTCTCTCATTCTCTCTCTCATCCTCTCTCTAATTCTCTCCCTCATTCTTTCATCCTCTCATTTTCTCTCATTCATTCTCTCTCATTCTATTTCTGTCTCATTCATTCTAACTTTCTCTCATTCAGTCTCATTCTCTCTCATTCATTCTCAATCTCACTCTCTTTCATTCTCTCATTCACTCTCTACCTCCCTCCCTCCCTCTTCCCTTGCTTTTCTATCTGACTGATCCTTCCCACCCCACGCTCAACACTTTTTCTTTCCTCTCCTTCACACTCAATAATAACTGATGTTTTGTTTTTCCCTCTCTCAACAAAATGATATTAGATTTAGACCTGGGAGGAACCTTAGGGGTCAGTGAATCCAACTCAATTATATAATCTCAGAAGAAAAAGAGCTTTAAGTCACTCTAAGATAAAAGTCCAGGGTCACATATTTATTGAGAACCTGAGTTAGGATTTGAACTCAGCT
Organism: Dromiciops gliroides; assembly: GCF_019393635.1. Taxonomy (NCBI): domain Eukaryota; kingdom Metazoa; phylum Chordata; class Mammalia; order Microbiotheria; family Microbiotheriidae; genus Dromiciops; species Dromiciops gliroides. The sequence goes on along the minus strand of NC_057867.1, from coordinate 38,947,020 downwards.
CACCCTCATTTCCAACAGCAGTCCACTCAGAAATCTAACTCTCCCCAGGAACCTTTCCCTGTATCTCTCTGTGCTGCTCTGACCCCAAAATATTGAGTCTTTTCATTTTCTCTCTCTACCTGATGGTAGCAGACACTTCAAGCTGGAATGAACCACAAGGGCACAAAGTCCAGCTCCATCATTTTAAGGAAGAAACTGACTTAGAAAATTTCTGTGATGTTCCCAGCATCACACTGCCAGTAAGCATGGTGGGAACAGAATTTGAACTCAGGGGCTCATGATTGTCCAGGACAGTGTTCTATGCTCCAGGAGCCCTGGCTGTGTCACTTCACACATTTTCCCCAGTCCTCATTGCTAGTGGCCCCTTCCCTCTGTCTCTTCCTCACTGCCAGCTTCCCTCTAACTCTATAGCTCTCACAAAAACTCCCAGGGGGCTTGATTTCTTCTCTTTCTCTCATCCACCAGGTCATAGAGCTACCTTAGAGGCTATCACATCCAGTCCCATCTTTTTACAGAACAGGAAACTGAGACTGAGTGAAGTCAATTGACTTACCCAGGGTAACATGGCTTGTCAGTGTGTGAGTCAGAATGAGAACTCCAATACTCTACACTCCAAGTACAGTGCCCTATGCCCTATGAGCAGGTAAAGCAGCAGAGTCATGGCAAAAAGCCAGGGAAATTACTCATAGTTGGGAGAAAGCATCATGTGCAAGGTACAGAAAGGAGGACAATGTCACTGCATCCCAGACTGAGTGGGGCAGGTACAACAAGACTGGAAAAGCAGGAAGGGCAAGTTGTGAAGGGATCTGACCTCCAAAGGGAATATTTTCTATTTGATACTGGAGGCAATAGGGAGCCACTAATATTTATTGGGGGGAGGGAATGACAGGATTGGACCTGCGCTTTAGGAAAAGCATTCCATTGGCCCAGTGGAGGATGGATTGGAGGGGGGGACTACAGGCAGGCAGAGTCATTATTGCCATGGTCCAGGTGTGAGGTAATGAGCCCCTCCACCAGAGTGCTGGCAGTGTCAGGACACAGAAGGGGGCAGATTCAAGAGATGGAAGAAAGGCCAAATGCCCTCTCTCTTTTCTGACTTGATCCAGACTGATTACTGCAAATTCTGGAACTGCCCTCTCTGCACACCTGGTCCTTCCTTCCCTCACTGCAACTTTCTCATGCTTGCACCCCTCTCCTTCCAAATTGTATCTCACACCAGCTTCAGAACCACCTTCCCTTTAATCTGCTGCATCTCTCCTTGGCAACTTGAGCACAGTTTGATTATACATCTCACATTCATGGCAGAACTTTGTCCTTCCCTGATGAGAATCTAAAGTTCAAGGTGTACTGACAGTTTCTCTTATCACCAAACAAAATGTTTCCAATCTGGTTCCTAACATAAGACCTTACAACAACATAGTCCATCTCAATTCCTTTTATGTGCCTTTACTTCTTATTTCATTTTCTACTTATTCTTGCTCCTTCTCAGCAATTAGGTTCAGTTAAATGATTCACAAAAGAAAACAGGCATCAAATAAACTACTCCCCTAAAGTGAAATGGCTTATTCCATGATTCCATTTAGCTTTCTCAATTTAAACAAGCCTCTCTCTTTACATGCAGGAATGCACCAGGTTTTTCTAAGGCACCAGATAATGCTTCAAAACTCTAACTGCAACAAAGACTGCCATAGATTTTTCTCTGCTTTTGGAATCACTGGAGACAAAACTTGTAAACTACCTCCAATTACATAAAGAGCTAAAAATCTTCTACTGAGTGAAATCACCTTCCCTACCCTAAAGCAATAAATCCTTCAGTTTTCCAAGGAAGGAGGAAAATACTAGAGTGGTTAGAGTGAATTTTGTTTTTTGTTTGTTTGTTTGTTTGGTTGGTTTTTTTTAGTGAGGCAATTGGGGTTAAGTGACTTGCCCAGGGTCACACAGCTAGTAAGTGTGTGTTAAGTGTCTGAGGCCGGATTTGAACTCAGGTACTCCTGACTCCAGGGCCAGTGCTCTATCCACTGCGCCACCTAGCTGCCCCTAGAATGAATTTTGGATGCCAATTCCAATTCTCCATTTGGAGCAATTCTCTTTTTTTTGGAGCAATTCTAAATAGGGGTATACCCAAAGGCCAATAGGAAACTGCGACATGTATGAGAAGATTGAAACTGCAGTTTCATCGAAATTTGGAAATACACATTGAACAGATTATGCCACATACAAATTTGTTCTCTAATTAATTTGGAATTCCACAAATTTCTGCAAGGAGGAATAGAATTCCTCCTCCTCCACCTCCTCCTCCTCCTCCTCCTCCTCCTCCTCCTCCTCCTCCTCCTCCTCCTCCTCCTCCTCCTCCTCCACCTCCTCCTCCTCCTCCTCCTCCTCCTCCTCCTCCTCCTCCTCCTCCTCCTGTTCCTCCTTTGTCCATGTCTCTCTCTCTCTCTCTCTCTCTCTCTCCCCCTTCCCTCAGCCTGGATTCCTAACTTGGCCAGAATTAGGAATGCAGAGAGGAGACAAGACCCTTTGAAAGTTTGGAGATTTTCAATGGAAAGCTCTCACTACTTCGCCCTTTTTCCTTTGGCTGATCAGACCACTGGAAAAAGGTCAGCCCCACTTACAAGGACACAAAATACAGACAATGGCAACAGCATATACTCCATTTACCACAGAACAACCAAGCACCAGCCAAACGCTGCTCACTCTCTCCTACTCTCAGGACACAAGATCTTTTAGCAAGGGTCTTAGCTGCCTTTTCAAGGACACAAGAGGAACTAAGAAAGGACAATGCTAAGACAAGAGATGATCTAGGACTATGGTGACTTTGCACAGGGGCTGAACTACTGGAGCCTTTAAAGACGGCAGGATTCTCCATATAATACAAGAAAAGATGAAGCAGATCCCTGGGCTAAGTCAGGAACCAGTGAATGGTAGGTAGGACATCTATCCACAGACCTTGTTCAGGTCTTCAGAAGAGTTTCACCTCATGACAGGCTTGGGCTTATACATTCACTCACAAGATCATTGGACATCTCCATTCATACACACTTGCAGCTCATCCAAATGGCTTATTCTGGTAATTTCACTGGGAAAGGAAGGATTTTCCTCAAGATCAAGGAACAAGAGTTTGATCTGACGTCTTGGTGCCAGCTCTCATGCTGACCAGACAGATGAGATGTCCCTTCCTTGGGAAGTAGATATGGACACCGAGAGGGGTAATCCCAGCCTTGGTCAATGGTTTATAACTAAGACAACTCCCTAGCACCAAACTGTCCTTCCTGCAAATCCATAACCAGCAGACAACTGAATTATCACCCTGTCTATGTAATTCACTCTGGTCTCCTTCACACTAAAGAAATTTGTATAAAATGACTCTTACTACCCAATGACTAGGAGGATGACACAGCACCATGGGAGGCTGTTAATATAGGTAGAAAATTTACCTTGTGCGCGCTCCAGCGGTCCCAGGTGTCCATCATTCCACCAGTTCACAGTGAATCAAACTAATCATCCTTATAACCCTAAATTGTTGGAACATTCTCTCAACCTTCATAGAAGCACTCCAGATAGCCAGAAGTCAGTGACCAGAGGTCAAAGATAGGAAGCTAAACTAAATGCTAGTTGTACTTGTTTTTGTCCTTTGTTTTTGAAGAGGACCAAGGACATCAAAATGTCGGGGCAAAAGAACAGATGGTGGATGAGGTCTCAACTTGCACATAATTGGATCTAAGTGAGGCAGAGCTTCAGAAAGTCATCAGCTTCATGTTCTCCATGAACAGAAGCAGCAACAGATTTCTAAGAAACACATTTGGGTTTCATAATCTTTCAAGCACTCAGGCACTCAAAGACAATAAGCAACATCCTACAAGCATTCCCTGAGAGAGGGAGAACATGGGAACAAAGGGAATGAGCCAATGGAGAAACAACTAAATATTTGGAAGGAAAACCAAAGGATTTATTATCTGTTGCCAAGGCTCTCTTCACATCTCTCACATAGACCACCTCTCTCCTCTGACACTGACACCACTTTGGGGCACTTCCTCATCATCTCATACCTGCACCAATGAAACAGCTTTTTATTGCTCTCCCTGCCTCCACTCAAACCCTACTCCACTCCATCCTCCATTCAGCTCTCCTAATGATCAGGTCCAACCAAGGAACTCCACTACTCAGTGATCTCCAGGGCCTCCAGGATGAAACCCAAAACCTGCTGGTTGCCATTCAAAGCCCTTCCTAACCAGCCACCTTGCCTCACTTCTTTCACTCTCCCATCCACATACTCTGGGATCCTCCTCACAGAACAAGATGCTCCATCTTCTGACTCTGACCACTTTCACTGCCTGGCCCCCAAGCCTGCAATGGGCCCCAATCTCATCAAGGCTTCCCTGGGTTCCTCCAAGTGCCAGCTGAAATTCCACCTCCTACACAAGTTTTTTCCAACCCCCCTTAATCCTAATGCCTCCCCCTTTCAAAGGTATCCTGGGCATGCCTGTTTGTCCAACGCATCTTGTCTCCACCATTTCCCTGGCAGCTCCTTGGGAACAGAAACTGCTTTTGGCCTTTCTTTACATCTCCAGTCTTTAGCATCATGCCTGACACCTAGGACATGGCTATATTGACCACCTGCCTGCCTGACTGACTGAAAGAACAATACATTCTCCAGTCAAGGGTAGGAAATAAGGGGAATGGACCAAATACTATTAAAATTGAGAAAGTCAGTTTGGACAAAAATGCATGGCCTCTTATCCAAGGACAGCAAGTCATCGTTACAATAGTGGCTAAGACTTTGACCCTGTCCTTGCAGAGGGGTGGGGGATTTTCTAAGATTAGTTCACTACAGGGCTGGTGGACTTCTATATTTTTAGGCCATCAAGATGTGGCAAATTGGTTCTGGTTCTTATTCCAACACACACACAGGACACCAGGTACCAGGACTTCCTTTCCCTCTGGTGCTCCCAGGACTAAACAGTCAGAGGAAACTGGGAGACTCTCAAGATAGTCCAGCCCCAGCTTTTGAGAGAAAACTGTGCCTGAAACAAGTGAAGTGACTCCCCTGGGCTAAAACCACTTTGCCTGTGGCAGCTAGGTGGCGCAGTGGATAAAGCACCGGCCCTGGATTCAGGAGGACCTGAGTTCAAATCTGGCCTCAGCCACTTAACACTTACTAGCTGTGTGACCCTGGGCAAATCACTTAACCCTCATTGCCCTGACCCCCCAAACAAACAAACAAAAAACCCATTTTGCCCACACTGAGTTCAGATGCCAACTCAATGAGTTCTCACTCTAACCAGAGGACTCTATCAAATGACCCTGAATTGCCTCCCAGGAACCTCCCAAGTCTAAAATTCTCACTTCCCTTTCTAGTTCTCTTTTCCCTGTACAACCATATCCCAGGGTCCTCTAGGATATCTAGCTGTTTTACTCTACATATTCCTCTCAATTGCCACACTTCTATTTCCTGTGGACACTTGCCTCTGTCTCCTTCTCATCCTCAATGACTGATTCCCCCTAACTCTATCTCTCTCTATTCCAAGGTTAATCCCATGTGGACATTCTTTTCACTCTCTGGAAACCAGACGATCATAGAGCTGGAAGTTCATTAGATACTGTCAAGTCCAGCCCCATACATTGAATGAGAAGAAAACTGGGGCTGACAGTGTGCAAGGGACTTTTACAGAGTAAGACAGCTTGTCAGCCCCTGATGTGGAATTTAAACTCACTCCAAGTATAATGTTCTGACCACTAGACAACCTCACTGGTTTACCCCATACTTCCCAGGCACCCTATCTGTTTACATCTTGTTCACCCCTTGCTCAATTGCTCACAAATGATATCTTCCTCATTCCTTTGCCCTTTATTAAGGGGTTCTTTTTCTCTTTTCCTCTGTTTCACTCTGTCTCTTTGTTTCTCTGACTCTGTCTCTCTCAACTCTTTATCTAGTTCTCTGGTTCTCTCTCTCTCCCTCTATCTGATGTTCTCTTTCGTTCTCTTTACCTCTCTATAAGTGTGTGCGTCTCTTTCTGTCTGTCTGACTCGCTCTCTCTCTGTGTCTCTCTCTCCTACTCAAAAGTTTTTTCTCCCTATTCTAATTCCCACCCAGTAACAACTGATTTTTTCTTTTACCCCATTCCTAACTATAACCATACACGTAGAGCTAGAAATAACCCAAGGGGCCATTCAGTCTAATTCTATTAAAGTATAACAGAAGAGAGAAGACTAGACACTTTAACTGAATTGCTGCATGTCAGATATTCTGAATGTTAACTAGGATTTGAACTCAGATCATCCTGACTACCAAAAACAGTCATCTAGGACAACTAGCTTGTATGGTCTCCTTACTCCCATCGCTACAGACACTTCTTTTTCCTGTGGACACTTACTTTCTATTTTCTGTCTCTTCCTTTGCCATCTCTCCCTCACCTATGGTCCTTTATCTCTTCTTCATTTTCTTCCAAAATGGTCTTTTCCCTCACTTCAGTTCTTATTATCTTGGGATTCTCTTTATGTGTCTGTTTATCTGTGTCCCTCCTGCTGTATCACTGTTGTTTTCCATATCTATCTCACTGCCAATCTCTACCTTCATCCTGATATATATATATATATATATATATATATATATCTCAGATTATCCAAGACAATCCCTTCCTTCCCTTCTCCTTCTCTCTATCTCTTCCTCGAAAGTCTTTTCTTCCTTTTACTAATTCTCACCCAGTGATAACTGGTCTTTCCATTTGCTCCCTGTCAGCAATAGGACCATAGATTTAGAACTGGCTGCAACCCTAGGGGCTTCTAACTGAATTACCCAGGGTCAAACACTTGTCAAAAACATTAACTAGCATTTCTCAGGTCATTCTGACGTCCAAGAAGAACAGACTAAGAAACCTGGCTATTTAGCTCTACATATTCCCCCATTGCACACACTTCTATTTCCTGTGGATGCTTCTTTCTGTCTTTTTCTCATCCTCAATGTCTAATTCCTCTAACTCTACCTCTCTATTTCAAGCTCATATGTCAGTAAATATCCTTTTCTCTCTCTGGCATCCAGAGGATCAGAGAGCTAGAGTGTCTTTAGATACCATCAAATCCAGCCCAAAAAATTGAATGGAAAGTAAACCTAGGCTGACTGTAGTGAAATGACTTTTCTAGAGGAACAGAGTTTAGATGCAGATATTGTGACTTTAAAGAGAAAGATTCAGCTCCAAGAAAGGACTTTTCCTTCTCTTTCTTCTATGTTGTTCTGTATCTCTGACAGTCTCTGTCCTTGTCTCTCTGTCCTTCTTGATGTCTCTGTCTTTAGTTCTCTGTCTCTGTCTCTCTCTGATGTTACTATACATTTCTGTTTCTCTCTATCTCTCTCCTCTCTCTAGCTAGCCCCTTCTCTTTTTCCCCCTCTCCCTTGCCTAATATATATACATATATATATACATACATACATATATATACATATATATATATATATATATCCCTTCCTCAAAAGCTTTGCTCCTTGCTCTCATCCCCCCTCCAAAAACAAGTGGCCTTTTGTAATATGAACATAGCTTGGGAGGAGGAAGGAACTGTGGGGCCCATCACGCCCACCTCCATTTAATTATTACAGAAGAAACAGGGGCTTAAACACGCTAAGTGAATTGCCCAGTTTCAAGCAATCATGAAAAAAATGTAAACAAGGATTGTAATTCAGGTCCCCAAGATCAGACCACTAAGGGAGGGAGCTGTGGGTCATACACATCCTTCCCAGCCCCCTTCCCAGCTGACCTCTCTCTGTCTCTCTTTCTCTTTTATGCCCTATTCCCTCTGGCTCTTATGTTCTTCTCCTAGCCCAGTCCACAAGGGCTTCCTATGCTCTCTCTGGCATCCATAAGATCATAGATCTTTGGCATCATTAGCCACCATCAGGCTCAGCCCCATGATTTTCCTAAATGGAAAAGTAAAGCTGACAGTGCTTAAGTGACTTCTCTAGACTAACAAGACTTGTCAGCATCCAATGTGGGATTAAGCTCAGATAGTCATCTGCCAGTATAATGCTCCATCCACTAGGACTCCTAGAGGCTCACCCTATATTGGAGAGGTGTCCCTTCCTCACCTGTGGTCTCCTTCCTCAATTGCTCACTGTCCTCCACAAGGCTCTCTTCCCTCATTTCCTTGGCCCTTATCCAGTGGTTCTCTTTCTCTGTTTCTGTCTCTGTCTCTCTTGCTGTCTCTCTGGTTCTCTGGGACAACTAGCTCCCTTTCCCCAAACCAGGCCTCATCTTCACTTGTCTTTTCTCTCTCTCTCTCTCTCTCTCTCTCTCTCTCTCTCTCTCTCTCTCTCTCTCTCTCTCTCTCCTCTACTCAATGGCCCATTCCCTCGATGTCTTTTTCTGTTCTCTCCAGCATCCCTTCATTATTCACAAGCACATTGACCTCTAAGTAAACTGACCTGGAAGGAAACTACCAGCCATCCTATTGAAAAGCAACATTCTTCAAAGGAGAAAATCCAGTCTGGAAGAGATTAAGTACCTTACCTGGGTGACGTAACTGAGGCAGGATTTGAACTCAGGTACTTATGACTCAGATTCCAGTGCTCTTCCTTTCTCATCAGGCCCCAGGAGCCTCTTCTTCTTGAAAGATCTCTTCAGACCTGGAATTCCCTCCTCAGAAGAATCATTTGACCCTGAGGAATTTCTCTCTGAATGGATGGCTTCTCCTAGAACTTTACTTTATGGAGGGCACCTTGCCACCTAGCTCGACATTTCCTACCAGAATACACTAAGGACATCTTAATCTCGTCCCCTCACTAGGCACCTTCCTCCCCAGAGCCACACTTCCTTTTCAACTTCCTGTACTATGCTGCCTTCCAACACTGGAATATACATCCCTTGGGGCAGAGATTCTGTATTTGTTTCCTTATACTTGTACTCCCAGGGCCTAACATACTGCCTGGTGCATATGACAGCCTCTATTGATGCTTGAATAACTGACCGACTCCACAAACTATGTCCCTTAGCTGTCTCTCTCTCAAACCCCACAACTAAAGTTGTCCTTCACTCTCTCTCCCTCACCTTTGGGCCTCTGCCTCTGCCTCTGACCTTCCTATATTTTGACCTCTTCCACACCCCCTTGCCAATTACAATCAGCCTTTTCTTGTTTATTCTCTATCTTTATTTCTCCTTATGTCACTATCTCTCATTCCTGTTTCGTCTCAGTTGTCTCTGTCTGACTCTAACCACCTACATTTCTGTCATGTCCCACCAGCCCTGTTCTCCCTTCTTTTTCTTCTTCCTCTTTCCCTTCTCAAGAAAAATCCCTTCCTTCTCTCTCTCTCTCTCTCTCTCTCTCTCTCTCTCTCTCTCTCTCTCTCTCTCTCTCTCTCTCCCCCCCCTGCCTAAAACCCTGTTGTCTTATTCTTAATCCCAATGAATACTATATGTTCTTTTCCCTGACTCTTTTGCCTCCCATACTAGCAGAGATTAGGAGCTAGAATTAATCTATTTGGGCTATGGACTCCAAACTGGAGGGTGATTAGAAACTATCAAATCCAACCTCATGGGGCAGCCAGGTGGCGCTGCAGTGGATAAAGCACCAGCCCTGGAGTCAGGAGGACCTGAGTTCAAATCTGACCTCAGACACTTGACACTTACTAGCTGTGTGACCTTGGGCAAGTCACTTAACCCCCATTGCCTCACCACCAACAACAACAAAAAAACAAATCCAACCCCATAAATTTACTGAAGAGAAAACTGAGGCTGGCGGTGGTTAAGCAACTTCTCCCAAGTAACAAAGCCAGTGAGTGGCTATGGTGGTATTCAAACTCAGTGAGAGAATTCCACTGTAACACCTGGCTGACTTCTTCTACACTTGCCAGATTCCTCTTCCCTTTGCATTTTTTCCTCACCTTGGTCTCATTTCTATTCCTTACTTTCCTCCATAATGGTCTCTTCCTTCACTCCCTTGCTCATTATGAAGTTGTTCTCTGTGTGTGTTTCCCATTCTGTTTTCTTTCTGTATCTATCTTTGACTTTCTCTTAGTACCTCACTTCCACTTTCCCTATCCCTCTATCTCTGTCTGTCTGTCTGTCTGTCTCTCTCTCTCAGGTCTATGATTCACTCTCTCTCTCATTATCTTTCCCACCCTCTCCTTTTCCATCTCCTTCTTCCTTTTCCTCAAAACCTTTTTCTCCTAAACCAGTACTACCTAGTCTTTTCTTTTTCCCCTAGTATTTACTATAAACATAAATTTAGAACTGGATGGAAACCTTGGGGCTTTGTATCCAACTCCATTATACTAAGACAGCCAACAGAGGCTGACATATAAACAATGAATGGCCAAGGGTCAAACATTCAATCCTAATGTTAACTTGGATTTAAACTTAGGTCATTCTGACTTCCAAGATGAATCCACCAAGAGACCTAGATGTTTTACTCTACAAATCACCCTACTGGACAAACTACTATTTCTTGTGTATAATTCCCTTTGTCTCCCTCTGATCCTCAATGCCTATTCCTTCTAAATCTTTCTATTGCAGACAATCCCAAGTAGACAACCTTTAGCTCTCTCTGGCATTGAGAGAATCAAAGAGCTGATGTGCCATTAGACACCATCAAATATTGCCTAATAAATTCACTTAGGAGAAAACAGAGGCAGACAGTGGTGAAGTGACTTCTCCAGGGTAATAGAGTTTTTTACCAGCTATGGCGGGATTTTTAAAGTCAAATACTCAACTTCTAGTAGAGTGTCCTAACCACCATGACACCTGCCTTGCATTTTCTATTTTCTTCCCTTTGCATCTCTCCATCATCTGTGGTCTCTTATCTCTCCTTTATTTTACCCCATAATGTTCTCTTCCCTTACTCTCTTGTTCACTATCTTGTGGTTCTGTTTGTGTATGTTAGTCAATGTCTCTGCCTCTCCTACCGTATGTGTCTCTGGTTGTCTTTTTCTATATCACTACCACTCTCTAATTGTGTCTCTATGTAGGTCTCTGACTCTCTGTAACTATCACATTCTAATCATTATTCTTTCTCTGTCCCTTACTCTCTCTATGTATACATATAGGTATATGTATGTCTATATTGTATATGTGTGTATGTCTGTGTGTATCTCTCTCTGTCTCAGGTTTAGGTCTGTGTCTTTCTCTCTTTCATGCTCTTTCTTTCTCTCTCAACATCTTATTCCTCCTAACACTAACTTTCTTCTCTTATGCCAAGACAACAAGGGACCTGAAACATCTTTGACCTTTAGAATCATTAGACACCAACAAGTCTAACCACATGATTTTGCCAAACAGATAACTGAGGTAGACAATACTTATGTAACTTCTCCAAAGTAACTAAGCTTCTGATCAGCCAATATGGGATTTAAACTCAGAGTCGATTCCAAGTAGAATTCTCTATCTATCCACTTGGATATGAACCTGGCTTGTTCTACACATGCCAGGTTTCTTTCCTTATATATCTCGTGATCTCTTATGTTTCTTCCTGATTTTCCTTCGAAATGGTTTCTTCCCTTACTCCCTATCTCATTACCAGGTGCCGATCTTTCTCTGTCTCTGTGACTATCTCTGTCACTGTGTGTGTGTCTCTCTCTCCCTGTCTCTCTGTCTCTCTGCCTCTCTGCCTAGATCTCTCTCTGTCTCTCTCTGTCTCTCTGTCTCTCTCTGTCTCTCTCTGTCTCTCTGTCTCTCTCTGTCTCTCTCTGTCTCTCTGTCTCTCTCTGTCTCTCTCTCTCTGTCTCTCTCTCTGTCTCTCTCTGTCTCTCTCTTGCTTTTTATTCCCACCCATAAATAAGTGGTCTTTTCTTTTAAAATAATCATAGATTTAGAGCTGGAAGAAGCCCATGAGGCAATTGAGTCCAACTCTATTACATTATAAAAGAGGACACTCATTATAATGAGAGAGAGAAAGAGAGAATGAGAATGAATGAGAGAGAAAGAGAATGAATGAGATGATGAGAGAGAATGAGAGAGAGAGAATGAAAGAGACGCTGACACTCGAACTTAATTACTCAGGCTCAAACTGTGAGATAGGAACTGATCTCAAGGTCATTCAGACTTTTAAGAAGTGTCCACTAGGATATCTAGCGCTTTTACTCTACATATCTTCCTCAATCCCCACACTTCTATTTGCTATGGACACTTCCTTCTGTCTCTTTCTGACCCTCAATGACTAATTCCCCCTAACTCTCTCTCTATTCCAAGGTTAATCCCAAGTGGACAGTCTTTTCACTCTCTAGCATCCAGAGGATCCTAGAGCTGGACGGTCATTAGATAACATCAAGTCCAGCCCCATAAATTGACTGAGATAAAACCTAAGGCTGACAGTGGATAAGGGACTCCCCCATGGTAAGACAGCTTTTTAGCCCCTGATGTGGAATAGAAACTCACTTAACTCCCAATATAATGTTCAGACCACTAGGACACCTGCCTGATTTGCCCATTTCCCAGGGATCCTAGCACTTTACACCTTTTCATTTCTTTGTTGGAAATATCACAGTGTTCCAAAATGGTCTCTCTTCCCATTTCTGGCTGTCTAACTAAACCTATATTTCATTCATTCTCATTCTCTCACTGATTCTCTCTCTCTCATTCTCTCTCATCCTCTCTCTCATCCTCTCTCTCATTCTCTCTCTCATTCTTTCTCTCATCCTCTCTCTCATTTTCTCTCATTCATGCTCTGTCATTCTCATTCTCTCTCATTCAGTCTCATTCTCTCTCATTCAGTCTCAATCTCTCTCTCTCTTTCATTCTCTCATTCACTCTCTACCTCCCTCCCTCCCTCCTCCCTTGCCTTTCTATCTGACTGATCCTTCCCTCCCCACGCTCAACACTTTTTCTTTCCTCTTCTTCATACTCAATAATAACTGATATTTTGCTTTTCCCTCTCTCACCAAAATGATATTAGATTTAGACCTGGGAGGAACCTTAGGGGTCAGTGAGTCCAACTCAATTATATAATCTCAGAAGAACAAGAGCTTTAAGTCACTCTAAGATAAAAGCCCAGGGTCACATATTTATTGAGAACCTGAGTTAGGATTTGAACTCAGCTCACCCTGACTGCCAACAACGGTCCACTCAGAAATCTAACTCTCCCCAGGAACCTTTCCCTGTATCTCTCTGTGCTGCTCTGACCCCAAAATATTGAGTCTTTTCATTTTCTCTCTCTCCCCAATATTAGCAGATACTTCAAGCTGGAATGAACCACAAGGGCACAAAGTCCGGCTCCACCATTTTAAAGAAGAAGAAACTGACTTAGACAATTTCTGTGATATTCCCAGCATCACACTGCCAGTAAGCATGGTGGAAACAGAATTTGAACTCAGGGGCTCATGACTGTCCAGAACAGTGTTCTATGCTCCAGGAGCCCTGGCTGTGTCACTTCACACATTTTCCCCAGTCCTCATTGCTAGTGGCCCCTTCCCTCTGTCTCTTCCTCACTGCCAGCTTCCCTCTAACTCTATAGCTCTCACAAAAACTCCCAGGGGGCTTGATTTCTTCTCTTTCTCTCATCCACCAGGTCATAGAGCTACCTTAGAGGCTATCACATCCAGTCCCATCTTTTTACAGAACAGGAAACTGAGACTGAGTGAAGTCAATTGACTTACCCAGGGTAACATGGCTTGTCAGTGTGTGAGTCAGAATGAGAACTCCAATACTCTACACTCCAAGTACAGTGCCCTATGCCCTATGAGCAGGTAAAGCAGCAGAGTCATGGCAAAAAGCCAGGGAAATTACTCATAGTTGGGAGAAAGCATCATGTGCAAGGTACAGAAAGGAGGACAATGTCACTGCATCCCAGACTGAGTGGGGCAGGTACAACAAGACTGGAAAAACAGGAACGGTAAGTTGTGAAGGGATCTGACCTCCAAAGGGAATATTTTCTATTTGATATTGGAGATAATAGGGAGCCACTAATATTTATTGGGGGGAGGGAATGACAGGATTGGACCTGCGCTTTAGGAAAAGCATTCCATTGGCCCAGTGGAGGATGGATTGGAGGGGGGGGACTACAGGCAGGCAGAGCCATTATTGCCATGGTCCAGGTGTGAGGTAATGAGCCCCTCCACCAGAGTGCTGGCAGTGTCAGAGCACAGGAGGGGGCAGATTCAGGAGATGTAACAAAGGCCAAATGCCTAATTCCTGCAAACCCTGGAACTGCCCTCTCTGCACACCTAGTCCTTCCTCCCCTCACTGCAACTTTCTCATGCTTGCACCCCTCTCCTTCCAAATTGTATCTCACACCAGCTTCAGAACCACCTTTCCTTTAATCTGCTGCATCTCTCCTTGGCAACTTGAGCACAGTTTGCTTATACATCTCACATTCATGGCAGAATTTTGTCCTTCCCTGATGAGAATCTAAACTTCAAGGTGTACTGACAGTTTCTCTTATCACCAAACAAAATGTTTCCAATCTGGTTCCTAACATAAGACCTTACAACAACATAGTCCATCTCAATTCCTTTTAGGTGGCTTTGCTTCTTATTTCATTTTCTATTTATTCTTGCTCCTTCTCAGCAATTAGGTTCAGTTAAATGATTCACAAAAGAAAACAGGCATCAAATAAACTACTCCCCTAAAGTGAAATGGCTTATTCCATGATTCCATTTAGCTTTCTCAATTTAAACAAGCCTCTCTCTTTACATGCAGGAATGCACCAGGTTTTTCTAAGGCACCAGATAATGCTTCAAAACTGCAAACTGCAACAATGACTGCCATAGTTTTTTCTCTGCTTTTGGAATCACTGGAGACAAAACTTGTAAACTACCTCCAAATTCATAAAGAGCTAAAAATCTTCTACTGAGTGAAATCACCTTCCCTACCCTAAAGCAATAAATCCTTCAGTTTTCCAAGGAAGGAGGAAAATGCTAGAGTGGTTAGAGTGAATTTTGGATGCCAATTCCAAGTTTCCATTTGGAGCAGTTCTAAGGAGGAGTATACCCAAAGGCCAATAAGAAACTGCGACATGTATGAGAAGATTGAAACTGCAGTTTCAGAAAACAAAAGAAATAAGGAAATAAAATTTTAAAAAAATTAAAAAAGAGAGAAATTAAAAGAAATTAAAAGAAATTAAAAATTAAAAAAAGAAATTTAAAAAAGAAAGAAACTGCAGTTTCATCCAAATTTGGGAATACACATTAAAGAGATTATAACACTCACAAGTTTATTCTCTAATTAATTTGGAATTCCACGAATTTCTGCAAGGAGGAATAGAATTCCTCCTCCTCCTCCTCCTCCTCCTCCTCCTCCTCCTCCTCCTCCTCCTCCTCCTCCTCCTCCTCCTCCTCCACCTCCTCCTCTTCCTCCTCCTCCTCCACCACCTTTTTTTCTCCTTTGTTTCTCTCTCTCTCTCTCTCTCTCTCTCTCTCTCTCTCTCTCTCTCTCTCTCTCTCTCTCTCTCTCTCTCTCTCCCCCTTCCCTCAGCCTGGATTCCTAACCTGGCCAGAATTAGGAATGCAGAGAGGAGACAAGACCCTTTGAAAGTTTGGAGATTTCCAGTGGAAAGCTCTCCCTACTTCACCCTTTTTCCTTTGGCCACAGGAAAAAGGTCAGCCCCACTTACAAAGACACAAAATACAGACAATGGCAACAGCATATACTCCATTTACCACAGAACAACCAAGCACCAGCCAAACGCTGCTCACTCTCTCCTACTCTCAGGACACAAGATCTTTTAGCAAGGGTCTTAGCTGCCTTTTCAAGGATATAAGAGGAACTAAGAAAGGACAATACTAAGACAAGAGATGATCTAGGATTATGGTGACTTTGCACAGGGGCTGCACTACTGGAGACTTTAAAGACAGCAGGATTCTCCATATAATACAAGAAAAGATGAAGCAGATCCCTGGGCAAAGTCAGGAACCAGTGAATGGTAGGACATCTATCCACAGACCTTGTTCAGGTCTTCAGAAGAGTTTCACCTCATGACAGGCCTGGGATTATACATTCACTCACTCAGTCACTGGCCATCTCCATTCTTACACACTTGCAACTCATCTGCTAATTTCACTGGGAAAGGAAGGATTTTCCTCAAGATCAAGGAACAAGAGGTTCATCTGACGTCTTGGTGCCAGCTCTCATGCTGACCAGACAGATGAGATGTCCCTTCCTTGGGAAGTAGATATGGACACCGAGAGGGGTAATACCAGCCTTGGTCAATGATTTATAACTAAGACAACTCCCTAGCACCAAACTGTCCTTCCTGCAAATCCATAACCAGCAGAAAAGTAAATCATGACCCTGTCTATGAATTGCATCTAAGTGAGGCAGAGCTGCAGAAAGTCATCAGCTTCATGGTCTCCATGAACAGAAGCAGCAACAGCTTTCTAAGAAACACATTTGGGTTTTATAACCTTTCAAGCACTCAGGCACTCAAAGACAATAAGTGACATCCTACAAGCATTCCACAAGAGGGGGAGATCGAGGGAACAAAGGGAATGAGCCAATGGAGAAAAGACTGAATATTTGGAAGGAAAACCAAAGGATTTATTATCTGTTGCCAAGGCTTGTCCATTGTACCTTCTTCACATCTCTCACATAGGCCACCTCTCTCCTCTGACACTGACACCACTTTGGGGAACTTCCTCATCATCTCATACCTGCACCAATGAAACAGCTTTTTATTGCTCTCCCTGCCTCCACTCAAACCCTACTCCACTCCATCCTCCATTCAGCTCTCCTAATGATCAGGTCCAACCAAGGAACTTCACTACTCAGTGACCTCCAGGGTCTCCAGGATGAAACCCAAAACCTGCTGGTTGCCATTCAAAGCCCTTCCCAACCAGCCACCTTTCCTCTCTTCTTTCACTCTCCCAGCCACATACTCTGGGATCCTCCTCACAGAACGAGATGCTCCATCTTCTGACTCTGACCACTTTCACTGCCTGGCCCCCAAGCCTGCAATGGGCCCCAATCTCATCAAGGCTTCCCTGGGTTCCTCCAAGTGCCAGCTGAAATTCCACCTCCTACACAAGTTTTTTCCAATCCCCCTTAATCCTAATGCCTCCCCCTTTCAAAGGTATCCTGGGCATGCCTGTTTGTCCAATGCATCTTGTCTCCACCATTTCACTGGCAGCTCCTTGGGAACAGAAACTGCTTTTGGCCTTTCTTTACATCTCCAGTGTTTAGCATCATGCCTGACACCTAGGACATGGCTATATTGACCGCCTGCCTGCCTGACTGACTGAAAGAACAATACATTCTCCAGTCAAGGGTAGGAAATAAGGGGAATGGACCAAATACTATTAAAATTGAGAAAGTCAGTTTGGACAAAAATGCATGGCCTCTTATCTAAGGATAGCAAGTCATCGTTACAAAAGTGGCTAAGACTTTGACCCTGTCCTTGCAGAGGGGTGGGGGATTTTCTAAGATTAGTTCACTAAGGGGCTGGTGGACTTCTATATTTTTAGGCCATCAAGAAGTGGCAAATTGGTTCTGGTTCTTATTCCAACACACACAGGACACCAGGTACCAGGGCTTCCTTTCCCTCTGGTGCTCCCAGGGCTAAACACCCACAGGAAATTGGGAGACTCTCAAGATAGTCTAGCCCCAGCTTTTGAGAGAAGAGAAAAACTGTGCCTGACAAGTGAAGTGACTTGCCTCAGCTAAAACCACTTAGCCCATGCTGAGTTCAGATGCAAACTCAAGGAGTTCTCACTCCAACCACAGGACTCTATCCAATGACCCTGAGCTGCCTCCCAGACACCTCCCAGGTCTAAAATTCTCACTTCCCTTTCTGGCTCTCTTTCTTGCACAACTATACCCCTGCCTCTCCCGACCCTCTACAATCACTCCCCTCCCCAGAACCAAGAGGACTTGGTCTCTGTTTCTCACTTGCACTCTGGCTCCTTCTATCTTTCTATCTCTGGTTCTCACTACCACTCTGTCTCTAGACACCTACCCTTCTGACTCAGTGTCCCCATATCCCCAGTTCTCTTTCCCCTTTCACTCAAGCTCTCCTCTCTGCTCTGCAACCCCTTCCCTTTGTCTCCCTCTTCTCAGAAGTCTTTTCCCTTGCCCTCACTTACATTCAATAAAGGGTCTCTTTTGGGGGTAGCTAGTTGACGCAATGGATAAAGCACCGGCCCTGAATTCAGGAGAACCTGAGTTCAAATCTGGCCTCAGACACTTGACACTTACTAGCTGTGTGACCCTGGGCAAGTCACTTAACCCTCATTGCCCCACAAAAAAAAAATAATAAAGGGTCTCTTTCTTTTCTGGCTGTAACCAATATCATCATAGAATTAGAGCTGGAAGTTACTCTAGAGGTCATTTTGTCCAAATCTATCATTTCAGGGGAGAAGAAAAAAAAAGACTCACACTTTAAGTGACTTGCCCAGGGTCATATATCTAGTAAGAATGTGTGTGAGGAAGTATTTGAACTCAAGTCATATTGACTTCCAAGAACAGGGTTTTTATATATATATATATATATATCTGTCTCTCTGTATTTCTCTCATTCCATTTCTCTGCCTCTCCAATTACTTCTCTCAGTTTCTCCCTTAACCTCTCCTTCTATTTCTCCCTTTCCCTCTCCTTCTCTCTGTCTCCTCCTGAGACGCTCCATTTCCTTCCTCTAATTCCTATCCAATGATAAGTGGTCTTTTTTCTTCCTCTTTATAATCAATAAGATTGTAGATTTAGAGCTGTCAGGGTCCCTAGGGGCCATCGAGTCCAAGTCTATGACAATTTACCAGAGGACAGAAGCTGACACTAACTGAATTACCCAGGGTGGATATCCAAATTATCTAGATGCTGTGTCTATCTTTAGTTCTCTACATTTGTCTAATTGCCACTCTCTGGCTTTATCTCTATATCTCTTTCTGTCTCTCTCTGTTGCTGTGAGTATTCATGTGTGTGTCTGTCTCTGTCTGTGTGTGTGTCTATCTGTCTGACTAGCCCTGAGTCTTTCACTCTGTGTCATTGTTTCTCTTGCTGTATCTATGTCTGGTTTCCTACATTTATCTCATTGCCACTTTCTGTCTTTATCTCTATATCTCTTGTTTTTGTTTTTGTTTTTGTAGGGCAATGGGGGTTAAGTGACTTGCCCAGGGTCACACAGCTAGTGTCAAGTGTCTGCCCCATCCCTATATCTCTTTACCTATCTCTCACTGTGTGTCTGTGTCTCTCTCCCTGTGTGTCTCTCTGTGTCTCAGTCTCTTTCTTTCTCTATCTCTCTGTCTCTCTGTTATTCTATTTCTCTCTGCCTCTGTCTCTGACTGTCTCACATTATCTCTTTCAATCCTTTCCTTTCCTTGTCCTTGTCTCTATCTCTTCCTCAAAAGATGTTTTCTTTCTTCTAACTACCATTCAATAATTCTGTTCTTTTATTTTGCTCCCTATCATCAATACAAATATTGATTGAGAGTTGGAAGGAACACAGGGGGACATTAAAATTTAAGAGAGGAGAGAAACTGACACTCTACCTGATTTACCCTTGGTCAAAAAACTTATTAAAAACGTTAACTAGGATTTGAACTCAGAACAATCATCCAAACTTCCAAAAAGAGTCCATTAGAATACTTAGCTGTTGTACTATGAATACAAATGGCTATTTCCCAGGGGTCCTATCCTTTTATACCTTTTCATTTCTTTGTTGGAAATATCACAGTGTTCCAAAATGGTCTCTCTTCCCTTTTCTGGCTGTCTAACTAAACCTATAATTCATTCTCTCTCATTCTCTCTCATCCTCTCTCTCATTCATTCTCTCATCCTTTCTCTCATTCATTCTCTCATCCTCTCTCTCATTCTCTCTCTGATTCTCTCTCCTCCTCTCTCTCATTCATTCTCTCATCCTCTCTCTCATTCTCTTTCTCTCATTCTCTCAAATCCTCTCTCATTCTTTCTCTCATCCTCTCTCAGTCTCATTCAGTCTCATTCTCTCTCATTCATTCTCATCCTCTCTCTCTCTCTCTCTCTCATTCACTCTCTACCTCCCTCTCTCCCTCCCTCCCCCCTCCCTTGCCTTTCTATCTGACTGGTCCTTCCCTCCCACCACTCACTTCTATTTACTGTGGACACTTGCCTCTGTCTCCTTCTTATCCTCAATGATTGATTCCCCCAAACTCTATCTCTCTCTATTCCAAAAGGATCTGAATCCCAAGTGGACTTCTTGACCTTTTCAATCTCAGGCAACCAGAGAATAAAAGAGCTGAAGGTCAGGAAAGACCATCAAGTCCAGCTCCATAAATTGACTGGGATGAAAACTGATGCTGACAGTAGTTAAGGGGCTTTCCCAGAGTAAGACAGCTTGTGATCTCTTGATGGGGAATTAAAACTTAGTCAAATCCAAGTAGACTGTTGTGACCTCTAGGACATGTACCTGGTTGGCCCCACTTTTCCAAAGAGTTCTATCCCTTTACTTCTTTTCGACTCCTTGCCCAATTGCTCACTGTCCTCCAAAAGGATCTCTTCCCTCATTCCTTTGCCTTTCATGAAGGCCTTCTCTTCCTCTTTTCCTCTGTGTTTCTGTGTCTCACTCTCATGATCAGTTTCTGATTCTCAGTTTCTGTCTCGGTCTCTCTCAGATTTTATCTAGATATTTCTCTCTATTGTGTTCTCTTTCTCTCTCTGTCTCTGCTTCTGTCTCTGTCTCTGTCTCTGTCTCTCTCTGTCTCTCTGTCTCTCTGTCTCTCTGTCTCTCTCTCTCTCTCTCTCTCTCTCTCAGCCCTTCATTTTCACTCTCCCTTTCCCCTCTCTCCTTCCTTCAAAGCTTTTTTTTTCCTTTGCTCTCATTCCCATCTGATAATAATATGACTTTTCTTATTTCCTATGTCCTCAATATCAACATAGCTGGAAATAACCTTAGGGACCATCGAATCCAACTCCATTCAATTATGATAAAAGAAATAGAGGCTTAAAGACTCTAAGTGAAGGATTAAAATTCAGGTCCCCCAGATTAGACCACTAAGGGACACAGCTAGCCCACCCTGCCTGCCTGTTGTCCCTCTCTAGATCTTTCCCTTCCCTGATGCCCTATTATCTCTAACCCTAACTTTCTTCTAAGGCAAGTCCACAAGGGCTTCATTTGCTCTCTCTCTCTCTCTCTCTCTCTCTCTCTCTCTCTCTCTCTCTCTCTCTCTCTCTCTCTCTCTCTCTCTCTGGCACCCATAAAATCACTGAGTTTATGCATCATTAGAGACCATCAATCTAGCCCCATGATTTTACTAAATGGAAAACTGAAGCTGACAGTGCTTAAGTGACTTCTCTAGACTAACAAGACTTGTCAGCACCCAAAGTGGGATTAAGCTCAGATAGTCATCTGACAGTATAATGCTCCATCCACTAGGACTCCTAGAGGCTCACCCTATATTGGAGAGGTGTCCCTTCCTCACCTGTGGTCTCCTTCCTCAATTGCTCACTGTCCTCCACAAGGCTCTCTTCCCTCATTTCCTTGGCCCTTATCCAGTGGTTCTCTTTCTCTGTTTCTGTCTCTGTCTCTCTTGCTGTCTCTCTGGTTCTCTGGGACAACTAGCTCCCTTTCCCCAAACCAGGCCTCATCTTCACTTGTCTTTTCTCTCTCTCTCTCTCTCTCTCTCTCTCTCTCTCTCTCTCTCTCTCTCCTCTACTCAATGGCCCATTCCCTCGATGTCTTTTTCTGTTCTCTCCAGCATCCCTTCATTATTCACAAGCACATTGACCTCTAAGGAAACTGACCTGGAAGGAAACTACCAGCCATCCTATTGAAAGGCAACATTCTTCAAAGGAGAAAATCCAGTCTGGAAGAGATTAAGTACCTTACCTGGGTGACGTAACTGAGGCAGGATTTGAACTCAGGTACTTATGACTCAAATTCCAGTGCTTTTCCTTTTCTCGTCAGGCCCCAGGAACCTCTTCTTCCTGGAAGAT